>NW_027227437.1:0-169077 GCF_037783145.1 Equus przewalskii | reverse complement strand
AGCAGGTGGTTCAGGCGGTTCTGGCAGGTGGTATCCGTCTGTTCGGGGTGTGGTTCCAGCATCTCATGAACACGTTTCTGGCACGTCTGAGATGTGGTTCCAGCCGGCCCGACAGGTGTTTCCGCAGTGTCCGCCAAGCGGTTCTGGCGTAGTTGGCAGGTGATTTTGGCATGACTGGCAGGTGGTTCCAGCAAGCCTGGCAGGTGATTCCAAAGTGTTCACCAACTGGTTGTGGCGTAGCCGGCAGGTGATTTTTGCGTGATCGGCAGGTGGTTCTGGCGAGTCGAGCTGGTGGTTCCGGCGTGCTCGGCTGGTGCTTCCGGGGTCATTGGCACGGGGTTCTGGCATGTCTGAGAGGTGGTTCCTGCATGCCCGGCAAGTGATTCCGGAGTGTTCGCCAAGTGGTTCTGGCATAGTCGGCAGGTGATTTTGGCATGTCCGGCAGGTGGTTCAGGCGAGTTGAGCAGGTGGTTCCAACGTGCTCGGCAGGTGCTTCCGGCGTCTCCGGCACGTGTTTCTGGCACATCTGACAGGTGGTTCCGGCATGCCCGAAAGGTGATTCCGAGCTGTCTGGTAGGTGGTTCCAGCCTGCACGGCATGTGGTTCTGGTACGTCTCAGATGAGGTTGCGCATGCCCAACAGGTGATTCCGGACTGTCCGCCACATGGTTCTGGCACGTCTGAGAGGTGGTTCCGGCATGCCCGGCAGGTCATCCCAGAGAGTCCTCCAAGTGGTTCTGGCATAACACGCAGGTGATTTTGGCGTGTCTGGCAGGTTGTTCCGTTGTGCTTGGCAGGTGGTTCAGGCTTGGCCGGCAGGTGGTTCCACACTGCCCAGGACGTGTTTCCAGCTTCTCCGGCAGGTGGTTCTGGTACGTCTGAGAGGTGGTTCCGCCATGGCTGGCAGGTGATTCCGGACCGTCCCCCAGGTGGTTCTGGCATAGCCAGCAGTTGATATTGGCCTGTCCGGCAGGTGGTTCCAGCGAGTCGAACAGGTGGCTCCGGCGTGCTCGGCAGGTGGTTCCGGTCTGTCGGGTAGGTGATTCCGGCGTGTCCGGCACGTGCTTCCGGCACGTCTGAGAGGTGGTTCCGGCATGTGTGACAGGTGGTTTCGGAGTGTCCGCCAGGTGGTTCTGGCGTACCCGGCAGGTGATTTTGGCGTGTCCGGCAGGTGTTTCTGGCGAGTCGAGCAGGTGGCTCCGGCATGCTCGGCAGGTGCTTCCGGCGTCTCCGGCACGTGGTTCTGGTGTGTCTGAGAGCTGGTTCCGGCATGTCCGGCAGATGATTCCGGAGTGTCCGCCAAGTGGTTCTGGCATACCCGGCTGGTGATTTGGGCATGTCAGGTAGGTGGTTCCGGCGAGTCGAGCAGGTGGCTCCGGCGTGCTCGGCAGGTTGTTCAGACGGGTCTGGCAGGTGTTTTCCGTCTGTTCGGGGTGTGGTTCCAGCATCTCATGCACATGGTTCTGGCACCCCTGAGATGTGGTTCCGGCCGGCCCGACAGGTGTTTCCACAGTGTCCGCCAAGTGGTACTGGCGTAGTTGGCAGGTGATTTTGGCATGACCGGCAGGTGGTTCCAGCAAGCCCGGCAGGTGATTCCGAAGTGTTCCCCAACTGGTTGTGGCGTAGCCGGCAGGTGATTTTTGCGTGTCCGGCAGGTGGTTCTGGCGAGTCGAGCAGGTGGTTCCGGCGTGCTCGGCAGGTGCTTCCGGGGTCATTGGCACGTGGTTCTGGCATATCTGAGAGGTGGTTCCGGCATGCCCGGCAGGTGATTCCGGAGTGTTCGCCAAGTGTTTCCGGCGTAGCCGGCAGGTGATTTTGCATGTCCAGCGGTCGTTACAGCGGGTCGAGCCGGTGGTTCCGGCGTGTCCGGCAGGTGGTTCCGGTCTGTCCGGCAGGTGGTTCTGTGGTGTCCGGCACGAGGTTCAGTCTGAGAGGCTGTGCCGGCATGCCCCTCGCGTGATTCCGGCTTGTCCCCGAAGTGGTGCTGGTGTAGCGGGCAGGTGATTTTGGCGTGTCCGGCAGGTGGTTCAGGCGAGTTGAGCAGGTGGTTGCGACGTGCTCGGCAGGTGCTTCCGGCGTCTCCGGCACGTGTTTCTGGCACATCTGACTGGTGGTTCCGGCATGCCCGAAAGTTGATTCCGGTCTGTCCCGTAGGTGGTTCCGGCGTGCACGGCACGTGGTTCTGGTACGTCTCAGAGGTGGTTGCGTATGCCCAACAGGTGATTCCGGACTGTCCGCCACGTGCTTCTGGCACGTCTGAGAGGTGGTTCCAACATGCCCGGCAGGTCATTTCGGAGAGTCGTCCAAGTGGTTTTGGCGTAGCCCGCAGGTGATTTTGGCGTGTCCGGCAGGTGGTTCCGTTGTGCTCGGCAGGTGGTTCAGGCTTGGCCGGCAGGTGGTTCCAGACTGCCCAGGACGTGTTTCCAGCTTCTCCGGCAGGTGGTTCTGGTACGTCTGAGAGGTGGTTCCGCCATGGCTGGCAGGTGATTCCGGCCCGTCCCCCAGGTGGTTCTGGCATAGCCAGCAGTTGATATTGGCCTGTCCGGCAGGTGGTTCCAGCGAGTCGAACAGGTGGCTCCGGCGTGCTCGGCAGGTGGTTCCGGACTGTCCGGTAGGTGATTCCGGCGTGTCCGGCACGTGCTTCCGGCACGTCTGAGAGGTGGTTCCGGCATGCGCGACAGGTGGTTTCGGAGTGTCCGCCAGGTGGTTCTGGCGTACCCGGCAGGTGATTTTGGCGTGTCCGGCAGGTGCTTCTGGCGAGTCGAGCAGGTGGCTCCGGCATGCTCGGCAGGTGCTTCCGGCGTCTCCGGCACGTGGTTCTGGTGTGTCTGAGAGCTGGTTCCGGCATGTCCGGCAGATGATTCCGGAGTGTCCGCCAAGTGGTTCTGGCATACCCGGCTGGTGATTTGGGCATGTCAGGTAGGTGGTTCCGGCGAGTCGAGCAGGTGGCTCCGGCGTGCTCGGCAGGTTGTTCAGACGGGTCTGGCAGGTGTTTTCCGTCTGTTCGGGGTGTGGTTCCAGCATCTCATGCACATGGTTCTGGCACCCCTGAGATGTGGTTCCGGCCGGCCCGACAGGTGTTTCCACAGTGTCCGCCAAGTGGTACTGGCGTAGTTGGCAGGTGATTTTGGCATGACCGGCAGGTGGTTCCAGCAAGCCCGGCAGGTGATTCCGAAGTGTTCCCCAACTGGTTGTGGCGTAGCCGGCAGGTGATTTTTGCGTGTCCGGCAGGTGGTTCTGGCGAGTCGAGCAGGTGGTTCCGGCGTGCTCGGCAGGTGCTTCCGGGGTCATTGGCACGTGGTTCTGGCATATTTGAGAGGTGGTTCCGGCATGCCCGGCAGGTGATTCCGGAGTGTTCGCCAAGTGTTTCCGGCGTAGCCGGCAGGTGATTTTGCATGTCCAGCGGTCGTTACAGCGGGTCGAGCCGGTGGTTCCGGCGTGTCCGGCAGGTGGTTCCGGTCTGTCCGGCAGGTGGTTCTGTGGTGTCCGGCACGAGGTTCAGTCTGAGAGGCTGTGCCGGCATGCCCCTCGCGTGATTCCGGCTTGTCCCCGAAGTGGTGCTGGTGTAGCGGGCAGGTGATTTTGGCGTGTCCGGCAGGTGGTTCAGGCGAGTTGAGCAGGTGGTTGCGACATGCTCGGCAGGTGCTTCCGGCGTCTCCGGCACGTGTTTCTGGCACATCTGACTGGTGGTTCCGGCATGCCCGAAAGTTGATTCCGGTCTGTCCCGTAGGTGGTTCCGGCGTGCACGGCACGTGGTTCTGGTACGTCTCAGAGGTGGTTGCATATGCCCAACAGGTGATTCCGGACTGTCCGCCACGTGCTTCTGGCACGTCTGAGAGGTGGTTCAAACATGCCCGGCAGGTCATTTCGGAGAGTCGTCCAAGTGGTTCTGGCGTAGCCCGCAGGTGATTTTGGCGTGTCCGGCAGGTGGTTCCGCCGTGCTCGGCAGGTGGTTCAGGCTTGGCCGGCAGGTGGTTCCAGACTGCCCAGGACGTGTTTCCAGCTTCTCCGGCAGGTGATTCTGGTACGTCTGAGAGGTGGTTCCGCCATGGCTGGCAGGTGATTCCGGCCCGTCCCCCAGGTGGTTCTGGCATAGCCAGCAGTTGATATTGGCCTGTCCGGCAGGTGGTTCCAGCGAGTCGAACAGGTGGCTCCGGCGTGCTCGGCAGGTGGTTCCGGACTGTCCGGTAGGTGATTCCGGCGTGTCCGGCACGTGCTTCCGGCACGTCTGAGAGGTGGTTCCGGCATGCGCGACAGGTGGTTTCGGAGTGTCCGCCAGGTGGTTCTGGCGTACCCGGCAGGTGATTCTGGCGTGTCCGGCAGGTGTTTCTGGCGAGTCGAGCAGGTGGCTCCGGCATGCTCGGCAGGTGCTTCCGGCGTCTCCGGCACTTGGTTCTGGTGTGTCTGAGAGCTGGTTCCGGCATGTCCGGCAGATGATTCCGGAGTGTCCGCCAAGTGGTTCTGGCATACCCAGCAGGTGATTTTGGCGTGTCAGGGAGGTGGTACCGGGGTGCTCAGCAGGTGGTTCAGGCTGTTCTGGCAGGTGGTATCCATCTGTTCGGGGTGTGGTTCCAGCATCTCATGAACACGTTTCTGGCACGTCTGAGATGTGGTTCCAGCCGGCCCGACAGGTGTTTCCGCAGTGTCCGCCAAGCGGTTCTGGCGTAGTTGGCAGGTGATTTTGGCATGACTGGCAGGTGGTTCCAGCAAGCCTGGCAGGTGATTCCAAAGTGTTCACCAACTGGTTGTGGCGTAGCCGGCAGGTGATTTTTGCGTGATCGGCAGGTGGTTCTGGCGAGTCGAGCAGGTGGTTCCGGCGTGCTCGGCTGGTGCTTCCGGGGTCATTGGCACGGGGTTCTGGCATGTCTGAGAGGTGGTTCCTGCATGCCCGGCAAGTGATTCCGGAGTGTTCGCCAAGTGGTTCTGGCATAGTCGGCAGGTGATTTTGGCATGTCCGGCAGGTGGTTCAGGCGAGTTGAGCAGGTGGTTCCAACGTGCTTGGCAGGTGCTTCCGGCGTCTCCGGCACGTGTTTCTGGCACATCTGACAGGTGGTTCCGGCATGCCCGAAAGGTGATTCCGGTCTGTCCGGTAGGTGGTTCCAGCCTGCACGGCATGTGGTTCTGGTACGTCTCAGAGGTGGTTGCGCATGCCCAACAGGTGATTCCGGACTGTCCGTCACATGGTTCTGGCACGTCTGAGAGGTGGTTCCGGCATGCCCGGCAGGTCATCCCAGAGAGTCCTCCAAGTGGTTCTGGCATAACACGCAGGTGATTTTGGCGTGTCTGGCAGGTTGTTCCGTTGTGCTTGGCAGGTGGTTCAGGCTTGGCCGGCAGGTGGTTCCAGACTGTCCAGGACGTGTTTCCAGCTTCTCCGGCAGGTGGTTCTGGTACGTCTGAGAGGTGGTTCCGCCAGGGCTGGCAGGTGATTCCGGACCGTCCCCCAGGTGGTTCTGGCATAGCCAGCAGTTGATATTGGCCTGTCCGGCAGGTGGTTCCAGCGAGTCAAACAGGTGGCTCCGGCGTGCTCGGCAGGTGGTTCCGGTCTGTCGGGTAGGTGATTCCGGCGTGTCCGGCACGTGCTTCCGGCACGTCTGAGAGGTGGTTCCGGCATGCGCGACAGGTGGTTTCGGAGTGTCCGCCAGGTGGTTCTGGCGTACCCGGCAGGTGATTTTGGCGTGTCCGGCAGGTGCTTCTGGCGAGTCGAGCAGGTGGCTCCGGCATGCTCGGCAGGTGCTTCCGGCGTCTCCGGCACGTGGTTCTGGTGTGTCTGAGAGCTGGTTCCGGCATGTCCGGCAGATGATTCCGGAGTGTCCGCCAAGTGGTTCTGGCATACCCGGCTGGTGATTTGGGCATGTCAGGTAGGTGGTTCCGGCGAGTCGAGCAGGTGGCTCCGGCGTGCTCGGCAGGTTGTTCAGACGGGTCTGGCATGTGTTTTCCGTCTGTTCGGGGTGTGGTTCCAGCATCTCATGCACATGGTTCTGGCACGTCTCAGATGTGGTTCCGGCCGGCCCGACAGGTGTTTCCACAGTGTCCGCCAAGTGGTACTGGCGTAGTTGGCAGGAGATTTTGGCATGACCGGCAGGTGGTTCCAGCAAGCCCGGCAGGTGATTCCGAAGTGTTCCCCAACTGGTTGTGGCGTAGCCGGCAGGTGATTTTTGCGTGTCCGAAGGTGGTTCTGCCGAGTCGAGCAGGTTGGTCCGGTGTGCTCGGCAGGTGCTTCCGGGGTCATTGGCATGTGGTTCTGGCATATCTGAGAGGTGGTTCCGGCATGCCCGGCAGGTGATTGCGGTCTGTCCGGCAGGTGGTTTTGTGGTGTCCGGCACGAGGTTCAGTCTGAGAGGCTGTGCCGGCATGCCCCTCACGTGATTCCCGCTTGTCCCCGAAGTGGTGCTGGTGTAGCGGGCAGGTGATTTTGGCGTGTCCGGCAGGTGGTTCAGGTGAGTTGAGCAGGTGGTTGCGACGTGCTCGGCAGGTGCTTCCGGCGTCTCCGGCACGTGTTTCTGGCACATCTGACTGGTGGTTCCGGCATGCCCAAAAGTTGATTCCGGTCTGTCCGGTAGGTGGTTCCGGCGTGCACGGCACGTGGTTCTGGTACGTCTCAGAGGTGGTTGCGTATGCCCAACAGGTGATTCCGGACTGTCCGCCACGTGCTTCTGGCACGTCTGAGAGGTGGTTCCAACATGCCCGGCAGGTCATTTCGGAGAGTCGTCCAAGTGGTTCTGGCTTAGCCCGCAGGTGATTTTGGCGTGTCCGGCAGGTGGTTCCGCCGTGCTCGGCAGGTGGTTCAGGCACGGCCGTCACGTGGTTCCAGTCTGTCCAGGACGTGTTTCCAGCTTCTCCGGCAGGTGGTTCTGGTACGTCTGAGAGGTGGTTCCGCCATGGCTGGCAGGTGATCCCGGACTGTCCCCCAGGTGGTTCTGGCATAGCCAGCATTTGATATTGGCCTGTCCGGAAGGTGGTTCCAGCGAGTCGAACAGGTGGCTCCGGCGTTCTTGGCAGGTGGTTCCGGTCTGTCCGGTAGGTGTTTGCGGCGTGTCTGGCACGTGCTTCCGGCACGTCTGAGAGGTGGTTCCGGCATGCGCGGCAGGTGATTCCGTAGTGTCCGCCAGGTGGTTCTGGCATACCCGGCAGGTGATTCTGGCGTGTCCGGCAGGTGTTTCTGGCGAGTCGAGCAGGTGGCTCCGGCATGCTCGGCAGGTGCTTCCGGCGTCTCCGGCACTTGGTTCTGGTGTGTCTGAGAGCTGGTTCCGGCATGTCTGGCAGATGATTCCGGAGTGTCCGCCAAGTGGTTCTGGCATACCCAGCAGGTGATTTTGGCGTGTCAGGGAGGTGGTACCGGTGAGTCGAGCAGGTGGTGCCAGCGTGCTCAGCAGGTGGTTCAGGCGGTTCTGGCAGGTGGTATCCGTCTGTTCGGGGTGTGGTTCCAGCATCTCATGAACACGTTTCTGGCACGTCTGAGATGTGGTTCCAGCCGGCCCGACAGGTGTTTCCGCAGTGTCCGCCAAGCGGTTCTGGCGTAGTTGGCAGGTGATTTTGGCATGACTGGCAGGTGGTTCCAGCAAGCCTGGCAGGTGATTCCAAAGTGTTCACCAACTGGTTGTGGCGTAGCCGGCAGGTGATTTTTGCGTGATCGGCAGGTGGTTCTGGTGAGTCGAGCAGGTGGTTCCGGCGTGCTCGGCTGGTGCTTCCGGGGTCATTGGCACGGGGTTCTGGCATGTCTGAGAGGTGGTTCCTGCATGCCCGGCAAGTGATTCCGGACTGTTCGCCAAGTGGTTCTGGCATAGTCGGCAGGTGATTTTGGCATGTCCGGCAGGTGGTTCAGGCGAGTTGAGCAGGTGGTTCCAACGTGCTTGGCAGGTGCCTCCGGCGTCTCCGGCACCTGTTTCCGGCACATCTGGCAGGTGGTTCCGGCATGACCGAAAGGTGATTCCGGACTGTCCGGTAGGTGGTTCCAGCCTGCACGGCATGTGGTTCTGGTACGTCTCAGAGGTGGTTGCGCATGCCCAACAGGTGATTCCGGACTGTCCGCCACATGGTTCTGGCACGTCTGAGAGGTGGTTCCGGCATGCCCGGCGGGTCATCCCAGAGAGTCCTCCAAGTGGTTCTGGTATAACACGCAGGTGATTTTGGCATGTCTGGCAGGTTGTTCCGTTGTGCTCGGCAGGTGGTTCAGGCTTGGCCGGCCGGTGGTTCCAGACTGTCCAGGACGTGTTTCCAGCTTCTCCGGCAGGTGGTTCTGGTACGTCTGAGAGGTGGTTCCGCCATGGCTGGCAGGTGATTCCGGACCTCCCCCAGGTGGTTCTGGCATAGCCAGCAGTTGATATTGGCCTGTCCGGCAGGTGGTTCCAGCGAGTCGAACAGGTGGCTCTGGCGTGCTCGGCAGGTGGTTCCGGTCTGTCCGGTAGGTGATTCCAGCGTGTCCAGCTCGTGCTTCCGGCACGTCTGAGAGGTGGTTCCGGCATGCGCGACAGGTGATTTCGGAGTGTCCGCCAGGTGGTTCTGGCGCACCCGGCAGGTGATTTTGGCGTGTCCGGCAGGTGTTTCTGGCGAGTCGAGCAGGTGGCTCCGGCATGCTCGGCAGGTGCTTCCGGCGTCTCCGGCACGTGGTTCTGGTGTGTCTGAGAGCTGGTTCCGGCATGTCCGGCAGATGATTCCGGAGTGTCCGCCAAGTGGTTCTGGCATACCCGGCTGGTGATTTGGGCATGTCAGGTAGGTGGTTCCGGCGAGTCGAGCAGGTGGCTCCGGCGTGCTCGGCAGGTTGTTCAGACGGGTCTGGCAGGTGTTTTCCGTCTGTTCGGGGTGTGGTTCAAGCATCTCATGCACATGGTTCTGGCATGTCTGAGATGTGGTTCCGGCCGGCCCGACAGGTGTTTCCACAGTGTCCGCCAAGTGGTACTGGCATATTTGGCAGGTGATTTTGGCATGACCGGCAGGTGGTTCCAGCAAGCCCGGCAGGTGATTCCGAAGTGTTCCCCAACTGGTTGTGGCGTAGCCGGCAGGTGATTTTTGCGTGTCCAGCAGGTGGTTCTGGCGAGTCGAGCAGGTGGTTCCGGCGTGCTCGGCAGGTGCTTCCGGGGTCATTGGCACGTGGTTCTGGCATATCTGAGAGGTGGTTCCGGCATGCCCGGCAGGTGATTCCGGAGTGTTCGCCAAGTGTTTCCGGCGTAGCCAGCAGGTGATTTTGCATGTCCAGCGGTCGTTCCGGCGGGTCGAGACGGTGGTTCCGGCATGTCCGGCAGGTGGTTCCGGTCTGTCCGGCAGGTGGTTCTGTGGTGTCCGGCATGAGGTTCAGTCTGCGAGGCTGTGCCGGCATGACCCTCACGTGATTCCGGCTTGTCCCCAAAGTGGTGCTGGTGTAGCGGGCAGGTGATTTTGGCGTGTCCGGCAGGTGGTTCCAGCGAGTCGAACAGGTGGCTCCGGCGTGCTCGGCAGGTGGTTCCGGTCTGTCCGGTAGGTGTTTCCGGCGTGTCTGGCACGTGCTTCCGGCACGTCTGAGAGGTGGTTCCGGCATGCGCGGCAGGTGATTCCGTAGTGTCCGCCAGGTGGTTCTGGCATACCCGACAGGTGATCTTGGCGTGTCCGGCAGGTTGTTCCGGTCTGTCCGGCAGGTGGTTCTGTGGTGTCCGGCACGAGGTTCAGTCTGAGAGGCTGTGCCGGCATGCCCCTCACGTGATTCCGGCTTGTCCCCGAAGTGGTGCTGGTGTAGCGGGCAGGTGATTTTGGCGTGTCCGGCAGGTGGTTCAGGCGAGTTGAGCAGGTGGTTGCGACGTGCTCGGCAGGTGCTTCCGGCGTCTCCGGCACGTGTTTCTGGCACATCTGACTGGTGGTTCCGGCATGCCCAAAAGTTGATTCCGGTCTGTCCGGTAGGTGGTTCCGGCGTGCACGCCACGTGGTTCTGTTGCGTGTCAGAGGTGGTTGCGTATGCCCAACAGGTGATTCCGGACTGTCCGCCACGTGCTTCTGGCACGTCTGAGAGGTGGTTCCAACATGCCCGGCAGGTCATTTCGGAGAGTCGTCCAAGTGGTTCTGGCGTAGCCCGCAGGTGATTTTGGCGTGTCCGGCAGGTGGTTCCGCCGTGCTCGGCAGGTGGTTCAGGCATGGCCGTCACGTGCTTCCAGTCTGTCCAGGACGTGTTTCCAGCTTCTCCGGCAGGTGGTTCTGGTACGTCTGAGAGGTGGTTCCGCCATGGCTGGCAGGTGATCCCAGTCTGTCCCCCAGGTGGTTCTGGCATAGCCAGCAGTTGATATTGGCCTGTCCGGCAGGTGGTTCCAGCGAGTCGAACAGGTGGCTCCGGCGTTCTTGGCAGGTGTTTCCGGTCTGTCCGGTAGGTGTTTCCGGCGTGTCTGGCACGTGCTTCCGGCACATCTGAGAGGTGGTTCCGGCATGCGCGGCAGGTGATTCCGTAGTGTCCGCCAGGTGGTTCTGGCATACCCGGCAGGTGATTTTGGCGTGTCCGGCAGGTGTTTCTGGCGAGTCGAGCAGGTGGCTCCGGCATGCTCGGCAGGTGCTTCCGGCGTCTCCGGCACTTGGTTCTGGTGTGTCTGAGAGCTGGTTCCGGCATGTCTGGCAGATGATTCCGGAGTGTCCGCCAAGTGGTTCTGGCATACCCAGCAGGTGATTTTGGCGTGTCAGGGAGGTGGTACCGGTGAGTCGAGCAGGTGGTGCCGGCGTGCTCAGCAGGTGGTTCAGGCGGTTCTGGCAGGTGGTATCCGTCTGTTCGGGGTGTGGTTCCAGCATCTCATGAACACGTTTCTGGCACGTCTGAGATGTGGTTCCAGCCGGCCCGACAGGTGTTTCCGCAGTGTCCGCCAAGCGGTTCTGGCGTAGTTGGCAGGTGATTTTGGCATGACTGGCAGGTGGTTCCAGCAAGCCTGGCAGGTGATTCCAAAGTGTTCACCAACTGGTTGTGGTGTAGCCGGCAGGTGATTTTTGCGTGATCGGCAGGTGGTTCTGGTGAGTCGAGCAGGTGGTTCCGGCGTGCTCGGCTGGTGCTTCCGGGGTCATTGGCACGGGGTTCTGGCATGTCTGAGAGGTGGTTCCTGCATGCCCGGCAAGTGATTCCGGACTCTTCGCCAAGTGGTTCTGGCATAGTCGGCAGGTGATTTTGGCATGTCTGGCAGGTGGTTCAGGCGAGTTGAGCAGGTGGTTCCAACGTGCTTGGCAGGTGCCTCCGGCGTCTCCGGCACCTGTTTCCGGCACATCTGGCAGGTGGTTCCGGCATGACCGAAAGGTGATTCCGGACTGTCCGGTAGGTGGTTCCAGCCTGCACGGCATGTGGTTCTGGTACGTCTCAGAGGTGGTTGCGCATGCCCAACAGGTGATTCCGGACTGTCCGCCACATGGTTCTGGCACGTCTGAGAGGTGGTTCCGGCATGCCCGGCAGGTCATCCCAGAGAGTCCTCCAAGTGGTTCTGGCATAACACGCAGGTGATTTTGGCGTGTCTGGCAGGTTGTTCCGTTGTGCTTGGCAGGTGGTTCAGGCTTGGCCGGCAGGTGGTTCCAGACTGTCCAGGACGTGTTTCCAGCTTCTCCGGCAGGTGGTTCTGGTACGTCTGAGAGGTGGTTCCGCCATGGCTGGCAGGTGATTCCGGACCGTCCCCCAGGTGGTTCTGGCATAGCCAGCAGTTGATATTGGCCTGTCCGGCAGGTGGTTCCAGCGAGTCGAACAGGTGGCTCCAGCGTGCTCGGCAGGTGGCTCCGGTCTGTCCGGTAGGTGATTCCGGCGTGTCCGGCACGTGCTTCCGGCACGTCTGAGAGGTGGTTCCGGCATGCACGACAGGTGGTTTCGGAGTGTCCGCCAGGTGGTTCTGGCATACCCGGCAGGTGATTTTGGCGTGTCCGGCAGGTGTTTCTGGCGAGTCGAGCAGGTGGCTCCGGCATGCTCGGCAGGTGCTTCCGGCATCTCCGGCACGTGGTTCTGGTGTGTCTGAGAGCTGGTTCCGGCATGTCCGGCAGATGATTCCGGAGTGTCCGCCAAGTGGTTCTGGCATACCCGGCTGGTGATTTGGGCATGTCAGGTATGTGGCTCCGGCGTGCTCGGCAGGTTGTTCAGACGGGTCTGGCAGGTGTTTTCCGTCTGTTCGGGGTGTGGTTCCAGCATCTCATGCACATGGTTCTGGCACGTCTGAGATGTGGTTCCGGCCGGCCCGACAGGTGTTTCCACAGTGTCCGCCAAGTGGTACTGGCGTAGTTGGCAGGTGATTTTGGCATGACCGGCAGGTGGTTCCAGCAAGCCCGGCAGGTGATTGCGAAGTGTTCCCCAACTGGTTGTGGCGTAGCCGGCAGGTGATTTTTGCGTGTCCGGCAGGTGGTTCTGGCGAGTCGAGCAGGTGGTTCCGGCGTGCTCGGCAGGTGCTTCCGGGGTCATTGGCACGTGGTTCTGGCATATCTGAGAGGTGGTTCCGGCATGCCCGGCAGGTGATTCCGGAGTGTTCGCCAAGTGTTTCCGGTGTAGCCGGCAGGTGATTTTGCATGTCCAGCGGTCGTTCCGGCGGGTCGAGCCGGTGGTTCCGGCGTGTCCGGCAGGTGGTTCCGGTCTGTCCGGCAGGTGGTTCTGTGGTGTCCGGCACGAGGTTCAGTCTGAGAGGCTGTGCCGGCATGCCCCTCACGTGATTCCGGCTTGTCCCCGAAGTGGTGCTGGTGTAGCGGGCAGGTGATTTTGGCGTGTCCGGCAGGTGGTTCAGGCGAGTTGAGCAGGTGGTTGCGACGTGCTCGGCAGGTGCTTCCGGCGTCTCCGGCACGTGTTTCTGGCACATCTGACTGGTGGTTCCGGCATGCCCAAAAGTTGATTCCGCTCTGTCCGGTAGGTGGTTCCGGCGTGCACGGCACGTGGTTCTGGTACGTCTCTGAGGTGGTTGCGTATGCCCAAAAGGTGATTCCGGACTGTCCGCCACGTGCTTCTGGCACGTCTGAGAGGTGGTTCCAACATGCCCGGCAGGTCATTTCGGAGAGTCGTCCAAGTGGTTCTGGCGTAGCCCGCAGGTGATTTTGGCGTGTCCGGCAGGTGGTTCCGCCGTGCTCGGCAGGTGGTTCAGGCATGGCCGTCACGTGGTTCCAGTCTGTCCAGGATGTGTTTCCAGCTTCTCCAGCAGGTGGTTCTGGTACGTCTGAGAGGTGGTTCCGCCATGGCTGGCAGGTGATCCCGGACTGTCCCCCAGGTGGTTCTGGCATAGCCAGCAGTTGATATTGGCCTGTCCGGCAGGTGGTTCCAGCGAGTCGAACAGGTGGCTCCGGCGTTCTTGGCAGGTGGTTCCGGTCTGTCCGGTAGGTGTTTCCGGCGTGTCTGGCACGTGCTTCCGGCACGTCTGAGAGGTGGTTCCGGCATGCGCGGCAGGTGATTCCGTAGTGTCCGCCAGGTGGTTCTGGCATACCCGGCAGGTGATTTTGGCGTGTCCGGCAGGTGTTTCTGGCGAGTCGAGCAGGTGGCTCCGGCATGCTCGGCAGGTGCTTCCGGCGTCTCCGGCACTTGGTTCTGGTGTGTTTGAGAGCTGGTTCCGGCATGTCCGGCAGATGATTCCGGAGTGTCCGCCAAGTGGTTCTGGCATACCCAGCAGGTGATTTTGGCGTGTCAGGGAGGTGGTACCGGTGAGTCGAGCAGGTGGTTCCGGCGTGCTCAGCAGGTGGTTCAGGCGGTTCTGGCAGGTGGTATCCGTCTGTTCGGGGTGTGGTTCCAGCATCTCATGAACACGTTTCTGGCACGTCTGAGATGTGGTTCCAGCCGGCCCGACAGGTGTTTCCGCAGTGTCCGCCAAGCAGTTCTGGCGTAGTTGGCAGGTGATTTTGGCATGACTGGCAGGTGGTTCCAGCAAGCCTGGCAGGTGATTCCAAAGTGTTCACCAACTGGTTGTGGCGTAGCCGGCAGGTGATTTTTGCGTGATCGGCAGGTGGTTCTGGCGAGTCGAGCAGGTGGTTCCGGCGTGCTCGGCTGGTGCTTCCGGGGTCATTGGCACGGGGTTCTGGCATGTCTGAGAGGTGGTTCCTGCATGCCCGGCAAGTGATTCCGGAGTGTTCGCCAAGTGGTTCTGGCATAGTCGGCAGGTGATTTTGGCATGTCCGGCAGGTGGTTCAGGCGAGTTGAGCAGGTGGTTCCAACGTGCTTGGCAGGTGCTTCCGGCGTCTCCGGCACGTGTTTCTGGCACATCTGACAGGTGGTTCCGGCATGCCCGAAAGGTGATTCCGGTCTGTCCGGTAGGTGGTTCCAGCCTGCACGGCATGTGGTTCTGGTACGTCTCAGAGGTGGTTGCGCATGCCCAACAGGTGATTCCGGACTGTCCGCCACATGGTTCTGGCACGTCTGAGAGGTGGTTCCGGCATGCCCGGCAGGTCATCCCAGAGAGTCCTCCAAGTGGTTCTGGCATAACACGCAGGTGATTTTGGCGTGTCTGGCAGGTTGTTCCGTTGTGCTTGGCAGGTGGTTCAGGCTTGGCCGTCAGGTGGTTCCAGACGGCCCAGGACGTGTTTCCAGCTTCTCCGGCAGGTGGTTCTGGTACGTCTGAGAGGTGGTTCCGCCATGGCGGGCAGGTGATTCCGGACCGTCCCCCAGGTGGTTCTGGCATAGCCAGCAGTAGAAATTGGCCTGTCCGGCAGGTGGTTCCAGCGAGTCGAACAGGAGGTTCCGGCGTGCTCGGCAGGTGGTTCCGGTCTGTCCGGTAGGTGATTCCGGCGTGTCCGGCACGTGCTTCCGGCACGTCTGAGAGGTGGTTCCGGCATGCGCGACAGTTGGTTTCGGAGTGTCCGCCAGGTGGTTCTGGCGTACCCGGCAGGTGATTTTGGCGTGTCCGGCAGGTGTTTCTGGCGAGTCGAGCAGGTGGCTCCGGCATGCTCGGCAGGTGCTTCCGGCGTCTCCGGCACTTGGTTCTGGTGTGTCTGAGAGCTGGTTCCGGCATGTCCGGCAGATGATTCCGGAGTGTCCGCCAAGTGGTTCTGGCATACCCGGCTGGTGATTTGGGCATGTCAGGTAGGTGGTTCCGGCGAGTCGAGCAGGTGGCTCCGGCGTGCTCGGCAGGTTGTTCAGACGGGTCTGGCAGGTGTTTTCCGTCTGTTCGGGGTGTGGTTCCAGCATCTCATGCACATGGTTCTGGCACGTCTGAGATGTGGTTCCGGCCGGCCCGACAGGTGTTTCCACAGTGTCCGCCAAGTGGTACTGGCGTAGTTGGCAGGTGATTTTGGCATGACCGGAAGGTGGTTCCAGCAAGCCCGGCAGGTGATTCCGAAGTGTTCCCCAACTGGTTGTGGCGTAGCCGGCAGGTGATTTTTGCGTGTCCGGCAGGTGGTTCTCGCGAGTGGAGCAGGTGGTTCCGGCGTGCTCGGCAGGTGCTTCCGGGGTCATTGGCACGTGGTTCTGGCATATCTGAGAGGTGGTTCCGGCATGCCCGGCAGGTGATTCCGGAGTGTTCGCCAAGTGTTTCCGGTGTAGCCGGCAGGTGATTTTGCATGTCCAGCGGTCGTTCCGGCGGGTCGAGCCGGTGGTTCCGGCGTGTCCGGCAGGTGGTTCCGGTCTGTCCGGCAGGTGGTTCTGTGGTGTCCGGCACGAGGTTCAGTCTGAGAGGCTGTGCCGGCATGCCCCTCACGTGATTCCGGCTTGTCCCCGAAGTGGTGCTGGTGTAGCGGGCAGGTGATTTTGGCGTGTCCGGCAGGTGGTTCAGGCGAGTTGAGCAGGTGGTTGCGACGTGCTCGGCAGGTGCTTCCGGCGTCTCCGGCACGTGTTTCTGGCACATCTGACTGGTGGTTCCGGCATGCCCAAAAGTTGATTCCGGTCTGTCCGGTAGGTGGTTCCGGCGTGCACGGCACGTGGTTCTGGTACGTCTCAGAGGTGGTTGCGCATGCCCAACAGGTGATTCCGGACTGTCCGCCACATGGTTCTGGCACGTCTGAGAGGTGGTTCCGGCATGCCCGGCAGGTCATCCCAGAGAGTCCTCCAAGTGGTTCTGG
This sequence comes from Equus przewalskii, assembly GCF_037783145.1. Classification (NCBI taxonomy): domain Eukaryota; kingdom Metazoa; phylum Chordata; class Mammalia; order Perissodactyla; family Equidae; genus Equus; species Equus przewalskii. The sequence goes on along the minus strand of NW_027227437.1, from coordinate 153,148 downwards.
CATAACACGCAGGTGATTTTGGCGTGTCTGGCAGGTTGTTCCGTTGTGCTTGGCAGGTGGTTCAGGCTTGGCCGGCAGGTGGTTCCAGACTGTCCAGGACGTGTTTCCAGCTTCTCCGGCAGGTGGTTCTGGTACGTCTGAGAGGTGGTTCCGCCATGTCTGGCAGGTGATTCCGGACCGTCCCCCAGGTGGTTCTGGCATAGCCAGCAGTTGATATTGGCCTGTCCGGCAGGTGGTTCCAGCGAGTCGAACAGGTGGCTCCGGCGTGCTCGGCAGGTGGTTCCGATCTGTCCGGTAGGTGATTCCGGCGTGTCCGGCACGTGCTTCCGGCACGTCTGAGAGGTGGTTCCGGCATGCGCGACAGTTGGTTTCGGAGTGTCCGCCAGGTGGTTCTGGCGTACCCGGCAGGTGATTTTGGCGTGTCCGGCAGGTGTTTCTGGCGAGTCGAGCAGGTGGCTCCGGCATGCTCGGCAGGTGCTTCCGGCGTCTCCGGCACGTGGTTCTGGTGTGTCTGAGAGCTGGTTCCGGCATGTCCGGCAGATGATTCCGGAGTGTCCGCCAAGTGGTTCTGGCATACCCGGCTGGTGATTTGGGCATGTCAGGTAGGTGGTTCCGGCGAGTCGAGCAGGTGGCTCCGGCGTGCTCGGCAGGTTGTTCAGACGGGTCTGGCAGGTGTTTTCCGTCTGTTCGGGGTGTGGTTCCAGCATCTCATGCACATGGTTCTGGCACGTCTGAGATGTGGTTCCGGCCGGCCCGACAGGTGTTTCCACAGTGTCCGCCAAGTGGTACTGGCGTAGTTGGCAGGTGATTTTGGCATGACCGGCAGGTGGTTCCAGCAAGCCCGGCAGGTGATTCCGAAGTGTTCCCCAACTGGTTGTGGCGTAGCCGGCAGGTGATTTTTGCGTGTCCGGCAGGTGGTTCTGGCGAGTCGAGCAGGTGGTTCCGGCGTGCTCGGCAGGTGCTTCCGGGGTCATTGGCACGTGGTTCTGGCATATCTGAGAGGTGGTTCCGGCATGCCCGGCAGGTGATTCCGGAGTGTTCGCCAAGTGTTTCCGGCATAGCCGGCAGGTGATTTTGCATGTCCAGCGGTCGTTCCGGCGGGTCGAGCCGGTGGTTCCGGCGTGTCCGGCAGGTGGTTCCGGTCTGTCCGGCAGGTGGTTCTGTGGTGTCCGGCACGAGGTTCAGTCTGAGAGGCTGTGCCGGCATGCCCCTCACGTGATTCCGGCTTGTCCCCGAAGTGGTGCTGGTGTAGCAGGCAGGTGATTTTGGCGTGTCTGGCAGGTGGTTCAGGCGAGTTGAGCAGGTGGTTGCGACGTGCTCGGCAGGTGCTTCCGGCGTCTCCGGCACGTGTTTCTGGCACATCTGACTGGTGGTTCCGGCATGCCCAAAAGTTGATTCCGGTCTGTCCGGTAGGTGGTTCCGGCGTGCACGGCACGTGGTTCTGGTACGTCTCTGAGGTGGTTGCGTATGCCCAAAAGGTGATTCCGGACTGTCCGCCACGTGCTTCTGGCACGTCTGAGAGGTGGTTCCAACATGCCCGGCAGGTCATTTCGGAGAGTCGTCCAAGTGGTTCTGGCGTAGCCCGCAGGTGATTTTGGCGTGTCCGGCAGGTGGTTCCGCCGTGCTCGGCAGGTGGTTCAGGCATGGCCGTCACGTGGTTCCAGTCTGTCCAGGACGTGTTTCCAGCTTCTCCGGCAGGTGGTTCTGGTACGTCTGAGAGGTGGTTCCGCCATGGCTGGCAGGTGATCCCGGACTGTCCCCCAGGTGGTTCTGGCATAGCCAGCAGTTGATATTGGCCTGTCCGGCAGGTGGTTCCAGGGAGTCGAACAGGTGGCTCCGGCGTTCTTGGCAGGTGGTTCCGGTCTGTCCGGTAGGTGTTTCCGGCGTGTCTGGCACGTGCTTCCGGCACGTCTGAGAGGTGGTTCCGGCATGCGCGGCAGGTGATTCCGTAGTGTCCGCCAGGTGGTTCTGGCATACCCGGCAGGTGATTTTGGCGTGTCCGGCAGGTGTTTCTGGCGAGTCGAGCAGGTGGCTCCGGCATGCTCGGCAGGTGCTTCCGGCGTCTCCGGCACTTGGTTCTGGTGTGTTTGAGAGCTGGTTCCGGCATGTCCGGCAGATGATTCCGGAGTGTCCGCCAAGTGGTTCTGGCATACCCAGCAGGTGATTTTGGCGTGTCAGGGAGGTGGTACCGGTGAGTCGAGCAGGTGGTTCCGGCGTCCTCAGCAGGTGGTTCAGGCGGTTCTGGCAGGTGGTATCCGTCTGTTCGGGGTGTGGTTCCAGCATCTCATGAACACGTTTCTGGCACGTCTGAGATGTGGTTCCAGCCGGCCCGACAGGTGTTTCCGCAGTGTCCGCCAAGCGGTTCTGGCGTAGTTGGCAGGTGATTTTGGCATGACTGGCAGGTGGTTCCAGCAAGCCTGGCAGGTGATTCCAAAGTGTTCACCAACTGGTTGTGGCGTAGCCGGCAGGTGATTTTTGCGTGATCGGCAGGTGGTTCTGGCGAGTCGAGCAGGTGGTTCCGGCGTGCTCGGCTGGTGCTTCCGGGGTCATTGGCACGGGGTTCTGGCATGTCTGAGAGGTGGTTCCTGCATGCCCGGCAAGTGATTCCGGAGTGTTCGCCAAGTGGTTCTGGCATAGTCGGCAGGTGATTTTGGCATGTCCGGCAGGTGGTTCAGGCGAGTTGAGCAGGTGGTTCCAACGTGCTTGGCAGGTGCTTCCGGCGTCTCCGGCACGTGTTTCTGGCACATCTGACAGGTGGTTCCGGCATGCCCGAAAGGTGATTCCGGTCTGTCCGGTAGGTGGTTCCAGCCTGCACGGCATGTGGTTCTGGTACGTCTCAGAGGTGGTTGCGCATGCCCAACAGGTGATTCCGGACTGTCCGCCACATGGTTCTGGCACGTCTGAGAGGTGGTTCCGGCATGCCCGGCAGGTCATCCCAGAGAGTCCTCCAAGTGGTTCTGGCATAACACGCAGGTGATTTTGGCGTGTCTGGCAGGTTGTTCCGTTGTGCTTGGCAGGTGGTTCAGGCTTGGCCGGCAGGTGGTTCCAGACGGCCCAGGACGTGTTTCCAGCTTCTCCGGCAGGTGGTTCTGGTACGTCTGAGAGGTGGTTCCGCCATGGCGGGCAGGTGATTCCGGACCGTCCCCCAGGTGGTTCTGGCATAGCCAGCAGTAGAAATTGGCCTGTCCGGCAGGTGGTTCCAGCGAGTCGAACAGGAGGTTCCGGCGTGCTCGGCAGGTGGTTCCGGTCTGTCCGGTAGGTGATTCCGGCGTGTCCGGCACGTGCTTCCGGCACGTCTGAGAGGTGGTTCCGGCATGCGCGACAGTTGGTTTCGGAGTGTCCGCCAGGTGGTTCTGGCGTACCCGGCAGGTGATTTTGGCGTGTCCGGCAGGTGTTTCTGGCGAGTCGAGCAGGTGGCTCCGGCATGCTCGGCAGGTGCTTCCGGCGTCTCCGGCACTTGGTTCTGGTGTGTCTGAGAGCTGGTTCCGGCATGTCCGGCAGATGATTCCGGAGTGTCCGCCAAGTGGTTCTGGCATACCCGGCTGGTGATTTGGGCATGTCAGGTAGGTGGTTCCGGCGAGTCGAGCAGGTGGCTCCGGCGTGCTCGGCAGGTTGTTCAGACGGGTCTGGCAGGTGTTTTCCGTCTGTTCGGGGTGTGGTTCCAGCATCTCATGCACATGGTTCTGGCACGTCTGAGATGTGGTTCCGGCCGGCCCGACAGGTGTTTCCACAGTGTCCGCCAAGTGGTACTGGCGTAGTTGGCAGGTGATTTTGGCATGACCGGAAGGTGGTTCCAGCAAGCCCGGCAGGTGATTCCGAAGTGTTCCCCAACTGGTTGTGGCGTAGCCGGCAGGTGATTTTTGCGTGTCCGGCAGGTGGTTCTCGCGAGTGGAGCAGGTGGTTCCGGCGTGCTCGGCAGGTGCTTCCGGGGTCATTGGCACGTGGTTCTGGCATATCTGAGAGGTGGTTCCGGCATGCCCGGCAGGTGATTCCGGAGTGTTCGCCAAGTGTTTCCGGTGTAGCCGGCAGGTGATTTTGCATGTCCAGCGGTCGTTCCGGCGGGTCGAGCCGGTGGTTCCGGCGTGTCCGGCAGGTGGTTCCGGTCTGTCCGGCAGGTGGTTCTGTGGTGTCCGGCACGAGGTTCAGTCTGAGAGGCTGTGCCGGCATGCCCCTCACGTGATTCCGGCTTGTCCCCGAAGTGGTGCTGGTGTAGCGGGCAGGTGATTTTGGCATGTCCGGCAGGTGGTTCAGGCGAGTTGAGCAGGTGGTTGCGACGTGCTCGGCAGGTGCTTCCGGCGTCTCCGGCACGTGTTTCTGGCACATCTGACTGGTGGTTCCGGCATGCCCAAAATTTGATTCCGGACTGTCCGGTAGGTGGTTCCGGCGTGCACGGCACGTGGTTCTGGTACGTCTCAGAGGTGGTTGCGCATGCCCAACAGGTGATTCCGGACTGTCCGCCACATGGTTCTGGCACGTCTGAGAGGTGGTTCCGGCATGCCCGGCAGGTCATCCCAGAGAGTCCTCCAAGTGGTTCTGGCATAACACGCAGGTGATTTTGGCGTGTCTGGCAGGTTGTTCCGTTGTGCTTGGCAGGTGGTTCAGGCTTGGCCGGCAGGTGGTTCCAGACTGTCCAGGACGTGTTTCCAGCTTCTCCGGCAGGTGGTTCTGGTACGTCTGAGAGGTGGTTCCGCCATGTCTGGCAGGTGATTCCGGACCGTCCCCCAGGTGGTTCTGGCATAGCCAGCAGTTGATATTGGCCTGTCCGGCAGGTGGTTCCAGCGAGTCGAACAGGTGGCTCCGGCGTGCTCGGCAGGTGGTTCCGATCTGTCCGGTAGGTGATTCCGGCGTGTCCGGCACGTGCTTCCGGCACGTCTGAGAGGTGGTTCCGGCATGCGCGACAGTTGGTTTCGGAGTGTCCGCCAGGTGGTTCTGGCGTACCCGGCAGGTGATTTTGGCGTGTCCGGCAGGTGTTTCTGGCGAGTCGAGCAGGTGGCTCCGGCATGCTCGGCAGGTGCTTCCGGCGTCTCCGGCACGTGGTTCTGGTGTGTCTGAGAGCTGGTTCCGGCATGTCCGGCAGATGATTCCGGAGTGTCCGCCAAGTGGTTCTGGCATACCCGGCTGGTGATTTGGGCATGTCAGGTAGGTGGTTCCGGCGAGTCGAGCAGGTGGCTCCGGCGTGCTCGGCAGGTTGTTCAGACGGGTCTGGCAGGTGTTTTCCGTCTGTTCGGGGTGTGGTTCCAGCATCTCATGCACATGGTTCTGGCACGTCTGAGATGTGGTTCCGGCCGGCCCGACAGGTGTTTCCACAGTGTCCGCCAAGTGGTACTGGCGTAGTTGGCAGGTGATTTTGGCATGACCGGCAGGTGGTTCCAGCAAGCCCGGCAGGTGATTCCGAAGTGTTCCCCAACTGGTTGTGGCGTAGCCGGCAGGTGATTTTTGCGTGTCCGGCAGGTGGTTCTGGCGAGTCGAGCAGGTGGTTCCGGCGTGCTCGGCAGGTGCTTCCGGGGTCATTGGCACGTGGTTCTGGCATATCTGAGAGGTGGTTCCGGCATGCCCGGCAGGTGATTCCGGAGTGTTCGCCAAGTGTTTCCGGCATAGCCGGCAGGTGATTTTGCATGTCCAGCGGTCGTTCCGGCGGGTCGAGCCGGTGGTTCCGGCGTGTCCGGCAGGTGGTTCCGGTCTGTCCGGCAGGTGGTTCTGTGGTGTCCGGCACGAGGTTCAGTCTGAGAGGCTGTGCCGGCATGCCCCTCACGTGATTCCGGCTTGTCCCCGAAGTGGTGCTGGTGTAGCGGGCAGGTGATTTTGGCGTGTCTGGCAGGTGGTTCAGGCGAGTTGAGCAGGTGGTTGCGACGTGCTCGGCAGGTGCTTCCGGCGTCTCCGGCACGTGTTTCTGGCACATCTGACTGGTGGTTCCGGCATGCCCAAAAGTTGATTCCGGTCTGTCCGGTAGGTGGTTCCGGCGTGCACGGCACGTGGTTCTGGTACGTCTCTGAGGTGGTTGCGTATGCCCAAAAGGTGATTCCGGACTGTCCGCCACGTGCTTCTGGCACGTCTGAGAGGTGGTTCCAACATGCCCGGCAGGTCATTTCGGAGAGTCGTCCAAGTGGTTCTGGCGTAGCCCGCAGGTGATTTTGGCGTGTCCGGCAGGTGGTTCCGCCGTGCTCGGCAGGTGGTTCAGGCATGGCCGTCACGTGGTTCCAGTCTGTCCAGGACGTGTTTCCAGCTTCTCCGGCAGGTGGTTCTGGTACGTCTGAGAGGTGGTTCCGCCATGGCTGGCAGGTGATCCCGGACTGTCCCCCAGGTGGTTCTGGCATAGCCAGCAGTTGATATTGGCCTGTCCGGCAGGTGGTTCCAGGGAGTCGAACAGGTGGCTCCGGCGTTCTTGGCAGGTGGTTCCGGTCTGTCCGGTAGGTGTTTCCGGCGTGTCTGGCACGTGCTTCCGGCACGTCTGAGAGGTGGTTCCGGCATGCGCGGCAGGTGATTCCGTAGTGTCCGCCAGGTGGTTCTGGCATACCCGGCAGGTGATTTTGGCGTGTCCGGCAGGTGTTTCTGGCGAGTCGAGCAGGTGGCTCCGGCATGCTCGGCAGGTGCTTCCGGCGTCTCCGGCACTTGGTTCTGGTGTGTTTGAGAGCTGGTTCCGGCATGTCCGGCAGATGATTCCGGAGTGTCCGCCAAGTGGTTCTGGCATACCCAGCAGGTGATTTTGGCGTGTCAGGGAGGTGGTACCGGTGAGTCGAGCAGGTGGTTCCGGCGTGCTCAGCAGGTGGTTCAGGCGGTTCTGGCAGGTGGTATCCGTCTGTTCGGGGTGTGGTTCCAGCATCTCATGAACACGTTTCTGGCACGTCTGAGATGTGGTTCCAGCCGGCCCGACAGGTGTTTCCGCAGTGTCCGCCAAGCGGTTCTGGCGTAGTTGGCAGGTGATTTTGGCATGACTGGCAGGTGGTTCCAGCAAGCCTGGCAGGTGATTCCAAAGTGTTCACCAACTGGTTGTGGCGTAGCCGGCAGGTGATTTTTGCGTGATCGGCAGGTGGTTCTGGCGAGTCGAGCAGGTGGTTCCGGCGTGCTCGGCTGGGGCTTCCGGGGTCATTGGCACGGGGTTCTGGCATGTCTGAGAGGTGGTTCCTGCATGCCCGGCAAGTGATTCCGGAGTGTTCGCCAAGTGGTTCTGGCATAGTCGGCAGGTGATTTTGGCATGTCCGGCAGGTGGTTCAGGCGAGTTGAGCAGGTGGTTCCAACGTGCTTGGCAGGTGCTTCCGGCGTCTCCGGCACGTGTTTCTGGCACATCTGACAGGTGGTTCCGGCATGCCCGAAAGGTGATTCCGGTCTGTCCGGTAGGTGGTTCCAGCCTGCACGGCATGTGGTTCTGGTACGTCTCAGAGGTGGTTGCGCATGCCCAACAGGTGATTCCGGACTGTCCGCCACATGGTTCTGGCACGTCTGAGAGGTGGTTCCGGCATGCCCGGCAGGTCATCCCAGAGAGTCCTCCAAGTGGTTCTGGCATAACACGCAGGTGATTTTGGCGTGTCTGGCAGGTTGTTCCGTTGTGCTTGGCAGGTGGTTCAGGCTTGGCCGGCAGGTGGTTCCAGACGGCCCAGGACGTGTTTCCAGCTTCTCCGGCAGGTGGTTCTGGTACGTCTGAGAGGTGGTTCCGCCATGGCGGGCAGGTGATTCCGGACCGTCCCCCAGGTGGTTCTGGCATAGCCAGCAGTAGAAATTGGCCTGTCCGGCAGGTGGTTCCAGCGAGTCGAACAGGAGGTTCCGGCGTGCTCGGCAGGTGGTTCCGGTCTGTCCGGTAGGTGATTCCGGCGTGTCCGGCACGTGCTTCCGGCACGTCTGAGAGGTGGTTCCGGCATGCGCGACAGTTGGTTTCGGAGTGTCCGCCAGGTGGTTCTGGCGTACCCGGCAGGTGATTTTGGCGTGTCCGGCAGGTGTTTCTGGCGAGTCGAGCAGGTGGCTCCGGCATGCTCGGCAGGTGCTTCCGGCGTCTCCGGCACTTGGTTCTGGTGTGTCTGAGAGCTGGTTCCGGCATGTCCGGCAGATGATTCCGGAGTGTCCGCCAAGTGGTTCTGGCATACCCGGCTGGTGATTTGGGCATGTCAGGTAGGTGGTTCCGGCGAGTCGAGCAGGTGGCTCCGGCGTGCTCGGCAGGTTGTTCAGACGGGTCTGGCAGGTGTTTTCCGTCTGTTCGGGGTGTGGTTCCAGCATCTCATGCACATGGTTCTGGCACGTCTGAGATGTGGTTCCGGCCGGCCCGACAGGTGTTTCCACAGTGTCCGCCAAGTGGTACTGGCGTAGTTGGCAGGTGATTTTGGCATGACCGGCAGGTGGTTCCAGCAAGCCCGGCAGGTGATTCCGAAGTGTTCCCCAACTGGTTGTGGCGTAGCCGGCAGGTGATTTTTGCGTGTCCGGCAGGTGGTTCTGGCGAGTCGAGCAGGTGGTTCCGGCGTGCTCGGCAGGTGCTTCCGGGGTCATTGGCACGTGGTTCTGGCATATCTGAGAGGTGGTTCCGGCATGCCCGGCAGGTGATTCCGGAGTGTTCGCCAAGTGTTTCCGGCGTAGCCGGCAGGTGATTTTGCATGTCCAGCGGTCGTTCCGGCGGGTCGAGCCGGTGGTTCCGGCGTGTCCGGCAGGTGGTTCCGGTCTGTCCGGCAGGTGGTTCTGTGGTGTCCGGCACGAGGTTCAGTCTGAGAGGCTGTGCCGGCATGCCCCTCACGTGATTCCGGCTTGTCCCCGAAGTGGTGCTGGTGTAGCGGGCAGGTGATTTTGGCGTGTCCGGCAGGTGGTTCAGGCGAGTTGAGCAGGTGGTTGCGACGTGCTCGGCAGGTGCTTCCGGCGTCTCCGGCACGTGTTTCTGGCACATCTGACTGGTGGTTCCGGCATGCCTAAAAGTTGATTCCGGTCTGTCCGGTAGGTGGTTCCGGCGTGCACGGCACGTGGTTCTGGTACGTCTCAGAGGTGGTTGCGTATGCCCAACAGGTGATTCCGGACTGTCCGCCACGTGCTTCTGGCACGTCTGAGAGGTGGTTCCAACATGCCCGGCAGGTCATTTCGGAGATTCGTCCAAGTGGTTCTGGCGTAGCCCGCAGGTGATTTTGGCGTGTCCGGCAGGTGGTTCCGCCGTGCTCGGCAGGTGGTTCAGGCATGGCCGTCACGTGGTTCCAGTCTGTCCAGGACGTGTTTCCAGCTTCTCCGGCAGGTGGTTCTGGTACGTCTGAGAGGTGGTTCCGCCATGGCTGGCAGGTGATCCCGGACTGTCCCCCAGGTGGTTCTGGCATAGCCAGCAGTTGATATTGGCCTGTCCGGCAGGTGGTTCCAGCGAGTCGAACAGGTGGCTCCAGCGTTCTTGGCAGGTGGTTCCGGTCTGTCCGGTAGGTGTTTCCGGCGTGTCTGGCACGTGCTTCCGGCACGTCTGAGAGGTGGTTCCGGCATGCGCGGCAGGTGATTCCGTAGTGTCCGCCAGGTGGTTCTGGCATACCCGGCAGGTGATTTTGGCGTGTCCGGCAGGTGTTTCTGGCGAGTCGAGCAGGTGGCTCCGGCATGCTCGGCAGGTGCTTCCGGCGTCTCCGGCACTTGGTTCTGGTGTGTCTGAGAGCTGGTTCCGGCATGTCCGGCAGATGATTCCGGAGTGTCCGCCAAGTGGTTCTGGCATACCCAGCAGGTGATTTTGGCGTGTCAGGGAGGTGGTACCGGTGAGTCGAGCAGGTGGTTCCGGCGTGCTCAGCAGGTGGTTCAGGCGGTTCTGGCAGGTGGTATCCGTCTGTTCGGGGTGTGGTTCCAGCATCTCATGAACACGTTTCTGGCACGTCTGAGATGTGGTTCCAGCCGGCCCGACAGGTGTTTCCGCAGTGTCCGCCAAGCGGTTCTGGCGTAGTTGGCAGGTGATTTTGGCATGACTGGCAGGTGGTTCCAGCAAGCCTGGCAGGTGATTCCAAAGTGTTCACCAACTGGTTGTGGCGTAGCCGGCAGGTGATTTTTGCGTGATCGGCAGGTGGTTCTGGCGAGTCGAGCAGGTGGTTCCGGCGTGCTCGGCTGGTGCTTCCGGGGTCATTGGCACGGGGTTCTGGCATGTCTGAGAGGTGGTTCCTGCATGCCCGGCAAGTGATTCCGGAGTGTTCGCCAAGTGGTTCTGGCATAGTCGGCAGGTGATTTTGGCATGTCCGGCAGGTGGTTCAGGCGAGTTGAGCAGGTGGTTCCAACGTGCTTGGCAGGTGCTTCCGGCATCTCCGGCACGTGTTTCTGGCACATCTGACAGGTGGTTCCGGCATGCCCGAAAGGTGATTCCGGTCTGTCCGGTAGGTGGTTCCAGCCTGCACGGCATGTGGTTCTGGTACGTCTCAGAGGTGGTTGCGCATGCCCAACAGGTGATTCCGTACTGTCCGCCACATGGTTCTGGCACGTCTGAGAGGTGGTTCCGGCATGCCCGGCAGGTCATCCCAGAGAGTCCTCCAAGTGGTTCTGGCATAACACGCAGGTGATTTTGGCGTGTCTGGCAGGTTGTTCCGTTTTGCTGGGCAGGTGGTTCAGGCTTGGCCGGCAGGTGGTTCCAGACTGTCCAGGACGTGTTTCCAGCTTCTCCGGCAGGTGGTTCTGGTACGTCTGAGAGGTGGTTCCGCCATGGCTGGCAGGCGATTCCGGACCGTCCCCCAGGTGGTTCTGGCATAGCCAGCAGTTGATATTGGCATGTCCGGCAGGTGGTTCCAGCGAGTCGAACAGGTGGCTCCGGCGTGCTCGGCAGGTGGTTCCGGTCCGTCCGGTAGGTTATTCCGGTGTGTCCGTGACGTGCTTCCGGAATGTCTGAGAGGTGGTTCCGGCATGCGCGACAGGTGGTTTCGGAGTATCCGCCAGGTGGTTCTGGCGTACCCGGCAGGTGATTTTGGCGTGTCCGGCAGGTGTTTCTGGCGAGTCGAGCAGGTGGCTCCGGCATGCTCGGCAGGTGCTTAAGGCGTCTCCGGCACGTGGTTCTGGTGTGTCTGAGAGCTGGTTCCGGCATGTCCGGCAGATGATTCCGGAGTGTCCGCCAAGTGATTCTGGCATACCCTGCTGCTGATTTGGGCATGTCAGGTAGGTGGTTCCGGCGAGTCGAGCAGGTGGCTCCGGCGTGCTCGGCAGGTGGTTCAGGCGGGTCTGGCAGGTGTTTTCCGTCTGTTCGGGGTGTGGTTCCAGCATCTCATGCACATGGTTCTGGCACGTCTGAGATGTGGTTCCGGCCGGCCCGACAGGTGTTTCCACAGTGTCCGCCAAGTGGTACTGGCATAGTTGGCAGGTGATTTTGGCATGACCGGCAGGTAGTTCCAGCAAGCCCGGCAGGTGATTCCGAAGTGTTCCCCAACTGGTTGTGGCGTAGCCGGCAGGTGATTTTTGCGTGTCCGGCAGGTGGTTCTGGCGAGTGGAGCAGGTGCTTCCGGCGTGCTCGGCAGGTGCTTCCGGGGTCATTGTCACGTGGTTCTGGCACGTCTGAGAGGTGGTTCCAACATGCCCGACAGGTCATTTCGGAGAGTCGTCCAAGTGGTTCTGGCGTAGCCCGCAGGTGATTTTGGCGTGTCCGGCAGGTGGTTCCGCAGTGCTCGGCAGGTGGTTCAGGCATGGCCGTCACGTGGTTCCAGTCAGTCCAGGACGTGTTTCCAGCTTCTCCGGCAGGTGGTTCTGGTACGTCTGAGAGGTGGTTCCGCCATGGCTGGCAGGTGATCCCGGACCATCCCCCAGGTGGTTCTGGCATAGCCAGCAGTTGATATTGGCCTGTCCGGCCGGTGGTTCCAGCGAGTCGAACAGGTGGCTCCGGCGTGCTCGGCAGGTGGTTCCGGTCTGTCCGGTAGGAGTTTCCGGCGTGTCTGGCACGTGCTTCTGGCACGTCTCAGAGTTGGTTCCGGCATGAGCTGCAGGTGATTCCGTAGTGTCCGCCAGGTGGTTCTGGCATACCCGGCAGGTGATTTTGCCGTGTCCGGCAGGTGTTTTTGGCGAGTCGAGCAGGTCTCTCCGGCATGCTCGGCAGGTGCTTCCGGCGTCTCCGGCACTTGGTTCTGGTGTGTCTGAGAGCTGGTTCCGGCATGTCCGGCAGATGATTCCGGAGTGTCCGCCAAGTGGTTCTGGCATACCCAGCAGGTGATTTTGGCGTGTCAGGGAGGTGGTACCGGTGAGTCGAGCAGGTGGTTCCGGCGTGCTCGGCTGGTGCTTCCGGGGTCATTGGCACGGGGTTCTGGCATGTCTGAGAGGTGGTTCCTGCATGCCCGGCAAGTGATTCTGGAGTGTTCGCCAAGTGGTTCTGGCATAGTCGGCAGGTGATTTTGGCATGTCCGGCAGGTGGTTCAGGCGAGTTGAGCAGGTGGTTCCAACGTGCTTGGCAGGTGCTTCCGGCGTCTCCGGCACGTGTTTCTGGCACATCTGACAGGTGGTTCCGGCATGCCCGAAAGGTGATTCCGGTCTGTCCGGTAGGTGGTTCCAGCCTGCACGGCATGTGGTTCTGGTACGTCTCAGAGGTGGTTGCGCATGCCCAACAGGTGATTCCGGACGGTCCGCCACATGGTTCTGGCACGTCTGAGAGGTGGTTCCGGCATGCCCGGCAGGTCATCCCAGAGAGTCCTCCAAGTGGTTCTGGCATAACACGCAGGTGATTTTGGCGTGTCTGGCAGGTTGTTCCGTTGTGCTTGGCAGGTGGTTCAGGCTTGGCCGGCAGGTGGTTCCAGACTGTCCAGGACGTGTTTCCAGCTTCTCCGGCAGGTGGTTCTGGTACGTCTGAGAGGTGGTTACGCCATGGCGGGCAGGTGATTCCGGACCGTCCCCCATGTGGTTCTGGCATAGCCAGCAGTTGATATTGGCCTGTCCGGCAGGTGGTTCCAGCGAGTCGAACAGGTGGCTCCGGCGTGCTCGGCAGGTGGTTCCGGTCTGTCCGGTAGGTGATTCCGGCGTGTCCGGCACGTGCTTCCGGCACGTCTGAGAGGTGGTTCCGGCATGCGCAACAGGTGGTTCCGTAGTGTCCGCCAGGTGGTTCTGGCGTACCCGGCAGGTGATTTTGGGGTGTCCGGCAGGTGTTGCTGGCGAGTCGAGCAGGTGGCTCCGGCATGCTCGGCAGGTGCTTCCGGCGTCTCCGGCACGTGTTTCTGGTGTGTCTGAGAGCTGGTTCCGGCATGTCCGGCAGATGATTCCGGAGTGTCCGCCAAGTGGTTCTGGCATACCCGGCTGGTGATTTGGGCATGTCAGGTAGGTGGTTCCGGCGAGTCGAGCAGGTGGCTCCGGCGTGCTCGGCAGGTTGTTCAGACGGGTCTGGCAGGTGTTTTCCGTCTGTTCGGGGTGTATTTCCAGAATCTCATGCACATGGTTCTGGCACGTCTGAGATGTGGTTCCGGCCGGCCCGACAGGTGTTTCCACAGTGCCCGCCAAGTGGTACTGGCGTAGTTGGCAGGTGATTTTGGCATGACCGGCAGGTGGTTCCAGCAAGCCCGGCAGTTGATTCCGAAGTGTTCCCCAACTGGTTGTGGCGTAGCCGGCAGGTGATTTTTGCGTGTCCGGCAGGTGGTTCTGGCGAGTCGAGCAGGTGGTTCAGGAGTGCTCGGCAGGTGCTTCCGGGGTCATTGGCACGTGGTTCTGGCATATCTGAGAGGTGGTTCCGGCATGCCCGGCAGGTGATTCCGGAGTGTTCGCCAAGTGTTTCCGGCGTATCCGGCAGGTGATTTTGCATGTCCAGCGGTCGTTCCGGCGGGTCGAGCCGGTGGTTCTGGCGTGTCCGGCAGGTGGTTCCGGTCTGTCCGGCAGGTGGTTCTGTGGTGTCCGGCACGAGTTTCAGTCTGAGAGGCTGTGCCGGCATGCCCCTCACGTGATTCCAGCTTGTCCCCGAAGTGGTGCTGGTGTAGCGGGCAGGTGATTTTGGCGTGTCCGGCAGGTGGTTCAGGCGAGTTGAGCAGGTGGTTGCGACGTGCTCGGCAGGTGCTTCCGGCGTCTCCGGCACGTGTTTCTGGCACATCTGACTGGTGGTTCCGGCATGCCCAAAAGTTGATTCCGGTCTGTCCGCTAGGTGGTTCCGGCGTGCACGGCACGTGGTTCTGGTACGTCTCAGAGGTGGTTGCGTATGCCCAACAGGTGATCCCGGACTGTCCGCCACGTGCTTCTGGCACGTCTGAGAGGTGGTTCCAACATGCCCGGCAGGTCATTTCGGAGAGTCGTCCAAGTGGTTCTGGCGTAGCCCGCAGGTGATTTTGGCGTGTCCGGCAGGTGGTTCCGCCGTGCTCGGCAGGTGTTTCAGGCATGGCCGTCACGTGGTTCCAGTCTGTCCAGGACGTGTTTCCAGCTTCTCAGGCAGGTGGTTCTGGTACGTCTTAGAGGTGGTTACGCCATGGCTGGCAGGTGATCCCGGACTGTCCCCCAGGTGGTTCTGGCATAGCCAGCAGTTGATATTGGCCTGCCCGGCAGGTGGTTCCAGCGAGTCGAGCAGGTGGCTCCGGCGTTCTTGGCAGGTGCTTCCGGTCTGTCCGGTAGGTGTTTGCGGCGTGTCTGGCACGTGCTTCCGGCACGTCTGAGAGGTGGTTCCGGCATGCACGGCAGGTGATTCCTTAGTGTCCGCCAGGTGGTTCTGGCATACCCGGCAGGTGATTCTGGCGTGTCCGTCAGGTGTTTCTGGCGAGTCGAGCAGGTGGCTCCGGCATGCTCGGCAGGTGCTTGCGGCGTCTCCGGCACGTGGTTCTGGTGTGTCTGAGAGCTGGTTCCGGCATGTCCGGCAGATGATTCCGGAGTGTCCGCCAAGTGGTTCTGGCATACCCAGCAGGTGATTTTGGCGTGTCAGGGAGGTGGTACCGGTGAGTCGAGCAGGTGGTTCCGGCGTGCTAAGCAGGTGGTTCAGGCGGTTCTGGCAGGTGGTATCCGTCTGTTCGGGGTGTGGTTCCAGCATCTCATGAACACGTTTCTGGCACGTCTGAGATGTGGTTCCAGCCGGCCCGACAGGTGTTTCCGCAGTGTCCGCCAAGCGGTTCTGGCGTAGTTGGCAGGTGATTTTGGCATGACTGGCAGGTGGTTCCAGCAAGCCTGGCAGGTGATTCCAAAGTGTTCACCAACTGGTTGTGGCGTAGCCGGCAGGTGATTTTTGCGTGATCGGCAGGTGCTTCTGGCGAGTCGAGCAGGTGGTTTCGGTGTGCTCGGCTAGTGCTTCCGGGGTCATTGGCACGGGGTTCTGGCATGTCTGAGAGGTGGTTCCTGCATGCCCGGCAAGTGATTCCGGAGTGTTCGCCAAGTGGTTCTGGCATAGTCGGCAGGTGATTTTGGCATGTCCGGCAGGTGGTTCAGGCGAGTTGAGCAGGTGGTTCCAACGTGCTTGGCATTTGCATCCGGCGTCTCCGGCACGTGTTTCTGGCACATCTGACAGGTGGTTCCGGCATGCCCGAAAGGTGATTCCGGTCTGTCCGGTAGGTGGTTCCAGCCTGCACGGCATGTGGTTCTGGTACGTCTCAGAGGTGGTTGCGCATGCCCAACAGGTGATTCCGGACTGTCCGCCACATGGTTCTGGCACGTCTGAGAGGTGGTTCCGGCATGCCCGGCAGGTCATCCCAGAGAGTCCTCCAAGTGGTTCTGGCATAACACGCAGGTGATTTTGGCGTGTCTGGCAGGTTGTTCCGTTGTGCTTGGCAGGTGGTTCAGGCTTGGCCGGCAGGTGGTTCCAGACTGTCCAGGACGTGTTTCCAGCTTCTCCGGCAGGTGGTTCTGGTACGTCTGAGAGGTGGCTCCGCCATGGCTGGCAGGCGATTCCGGACCGTCCCCCAGGTGGTTCTGGGATAGCCAGCAGTTGATATTGGCCTGTCCGGCAGGTGGTTCCAGCGAGTCGAACAGGTGGCTCCGGCGTGCTCGGCAGGTGGTTCCGGTCTGTCCGGTAGGTGATTCCGGCGTGTCCGGCACGTGCTTCCGGCACGTCTGAGAGGTGGTTCCGGCATGCGCGACAGGTGATTTCGGAGTGTCCGCCAGGTGGTTCTGGCGTACCCGGCAGGTGATTTTGGCGTGCTCGGCAGGTTGTTCAGGCGGGTCTGGCAGGTGGTTTTGGTCTTTTCGGGGTGTGGTTCCGGCATCTCAGGCACATGGTTCTGGCACGTCTGAGAGGTGGTTCCGGCCGGCCCGACAGGTGTTTCCATGGTGTTCGCCAAGTGGTTCTGGCATAGCTGGCAGGTGATGTTGGCGTGACCGGCAGGTGGTTCTAGCCAGCCCGGCAGGTGATTCCGAAGTGTTCACCAAATGGTTGTGGCGTAGCCGGCAGGTGATTTTGGCGTGTCCAGCAGGTGGTTTTGGCGAGTCGAGCAGGTGGTTCTGGCGTGCTCGGCAGGTGCTTCAGGTGTCATTGGCATGTGGTTCCGGCATGTCTGAGAGGTGGTTCCGCCATGCCCGGCAGGTGATTCCCGAGTGCTCGCCAAGTGGTTCTGCCGTAGCCGGCAGGTGATTTTGCATGTCCGGCAATGGTTCCGGCGAGTTGAGCCGGTGGTTCCGGCGTGTCAGGCAGGTGGTTCCGGTGTGTCCAGCATGTGGGTCTGGGGTGTCCGGCACGAGGTTCTGGCACGTCTGAGAGGTTGTGTCGGCATGCACTTCACGTGATTCCGGCTTGTCCACCAAGCGGTTCTTGTGTAGCGGGCAGGTGATTTTGGCGTGTCCGGCAGGTGGGAGCGGTGAGTCAAGGAGGTGGTTCTGGCGAGTGTTTCCTGTGTTTCCGGTCTGTCCGGGAGATGGTTCCGGCCTGTCCGGCACGTGCTTCTGGAACTTTGGAGAGGTTGTGCTGGCATGCCCGGTAGGTGATCCTGGAGTGTCCGCCAAGTGTTTCTGGCGTAGCCGGCAGCTGATTTTGGCGTGTCCGGCAGGTGGTTCTGGGGAGTGGATCAGGTGGTTCCGGTATACTCGGCAGGTGGTTGAGGCGTGTCCGGCTCATGGTTCTGGCACGTCTGAGAGGTGGTTCCGGCATGCCTCTCAGGTGATCACGGAGAGTCCTCCAAGTGGTTCTGGCGTACCCCGCAGGTGTTTCTGATGTGTCCGGCTGGTGGCTCTGGTGAGTCGAGCAGGTGGTTCCGGCGTGCTCGGCAGGTGGTTCTGGCAGGTCCGGCACGTGTTTGCCGTCTGTCCATGACGTGGTTCCGGCATGCCCGCAAGTTGATTCTGGAGTGTCCACCAAGTGGTTTTGGCGTAGCCGGCATTTGATTTTGGCCTGTGAGGCAGGTGGTTCCAGCATGTCTAGCAGGTGGTTCCGGCGAGCTCGGCAGGTGCTTCTGGTCTCTTCGGCACATGGTTGTGGCACGTCTGAGAGATGGTTCCGGCAAGCCCGGGAGGTGATTCCGGAGTGTCCGGCATGTGGTTCTGGCACCTCTGAGAGGTGGTTCCGGCATGCCCGGCAGGTGATTCCTGAGTCTCCGGCATGTGGTTCTGGCACCTCTGAGAGGTGGTTCCGGCATGCCCGGCAGGTGGTCCCGGCGTGTCCGGCAGGTGGTTCCGGTCTGTCCTGGAGGTGGTTCCGGAGTGTCTGCCGAGTGGCTCTTGCCTAGCCGGCAGCTGATTCTGGCGTGTCCAGCAGGTGGTTCTGGGGAGTGGATCAGGTGGTTCCGGCATACTCGGCAGGTGGTACCGGCGTGTCCGGAACATGGTTCTGGCACATCTGAGAGATGGTTCCGGCATGCCTGGCAGGTGATTCCGGAGTCCCCGGCATGTGGCTCTGGCACCTCTGAGAGGTGGTTCCGGCATGCCCGGCAGGTGATTCTGGAGTGTTCGCCAAGTGGTTCTGGCGTAGCTGGCAGGTGATTTTGGCGTGTCCAGCAGGTGGTTCTGGGGAGTGGATCAGGTGGTTCCGGTATACTCGGCAGGTGGTTGCGGCCTGTCTGGCACATGGTTCTGGCAAGTCTGAGAGGTGGTTCCGGCATGCCCGGAAGGTGATTCCGGAGTGTTCACCAAGTGGTTTTGGCGTAGCCGGCAGGTGATTTTGCATGTCCGGCGGTGGTTCCGGCGAGTCGAGCCGGCGGTTCCGGGGTGTCCGGCAGGTGGTTCCGGTCTGTCCGGCAGGTGGTTCTGGCGTGTCCGGCACGAGGTTCTGGCACGTCTGAGAGGTGGTTCCGGCATGCCCGACAGGTGATTCCGGAGTGTCCGCCACGTGGTTCTGGCGTACCCGGCAGGTGATTTTGGCGTGTCCGGCAGGTGGTTCTGGGGAGTGGATCAGGAACTTCCGGCATTCTCGGCAGGTGCTACCGCCATCTCCTGCATGTGGCTGTGGCACCTCTGAGAGGTGGTTCCAGCATGCCCGGCAGGTGATTCCGGAATGTCCGACAAGTGGTTGTGGCGTAGCCGGCTGGTGATTCTGGCGTGTCCGGCAGGTGGTTCTGGCGAGTCAAGCAGGTGGTCCCGGCGTGTCCGGCAGGTGGTTCCGGTCTGTCCTCTAGGTGGTTCCGGAGTGTCTGCCGAGTGGTTCTGGCATAGCCGGCAGGTGATTTTGGCGTGTCCAGCAGGTGGCTCCGGCGAGCTCGGCATGTGGTACCGGCGTGTCCAGAACATGGTTCTGGCACATCTGAGAGATGGTTCCGGCAGGCCCGGCAGGTGATTCCGGAGTCTCCGGCGTGTGGTTCTGGCACCTCTGAGACGTGGTTCCGGCATGCCCGGCAGGTGATTCCGGAGTCTCCGGCATGTGGTTCTGGCACCTCTGAGAGGTGGTTCCGGAATGCCTGACATGTGATTCCGGAGTGTCTGCTGAGTGGTTCTTGCATAGCCGGCAGCTGATTCTAGCATGTCCAGCAGGTGGTTCTGGGGAGTGGATCAGGTGTTTCCGGTATACTCGGCAGGTGGTACCGGCGTGTCCGGAACATGGTTCTGGCAAGTCTGAGAGGTGGTTCCGGCATGCCCGGCAGGTGATTCCGGAGTGCTCGACAAGTGGTTCTGGCATAGCCGGCAGGTGATTTTGCATGTCCGGCGGTGGATCCAGTGACTCGAGCCGGTGGTTCTGGCATGCCCGACAGGTGATTCCCGAGTGTCCGCCACGTGGTTCTGGCGTACCCTGCAGCTGATTTTGGCGTGTCTGGCAGGTGTTTCTTGCAAGTCGAGCATGTGGCTCAGGCCTACTCAGCAGGTGCTTCCGGCGTGTCCAGCACGTGGTTCTGGTGTGTCTGAGAGCTGGTTCTGGCATGTCCGGCAGATGATTCCGGAGTGTCCACCAAGTGGCTCTGGCATACCCGGCAGGTGATTTTGGCGTGTCAGGTAGGTGGTTCCGGCGAGTCGAGTATGTGGTTCCGGTGTGCTCAGCAGGTGGTTCAGGCGGGTCTGGCAGGTGGTTTCGGTCTGTTCGGGGTGTGGTTCCGGCATCTCAGGCACATGGTTCTGTCAAGTCTGAGAGGTGGTTCCCGCCGGCCCGACAGGTGTTTCCATGGTGTTTGCCAAGTGGTTCTGGCATAGCTGGCAGGTGATGTTGGCGTGACCGGCAGGTGGTTCCAGCCAGCCCGGCAGGTGATTCCGAAGTTTTCACCAAATGGTTGTGGCGTAGCCGGCAGGTGATTTTGGTGTGTCCAGCATATGGTTTTGGCGAGTCGAGCAGGTGATTCTGGCGTGCTCGGCAGGTGCTTCCGGTGTCATTGGCATGTGGTTCCGGCATGTCTGAGAGGTGGTTCCGCCATGCCCGGCAGGTGATTCCCGAGTGTTCGCCAAGTGGTTCTGCCGTTGCCGGCAGGTGATTTTGCATGTCCAGCAGTGGTTCCGGCGAGTCGAGCCGCTGGTTCCGGCGTGTCCGGCAGGTGGTTCCGGTCTGTCCGGTAGGTGGTTCTGGCGTGTCCGGCAAGAGGTTCTGGCACGTCTGAGAGGTGGTTCCGGCATGCCCGACAGGTGATTCCCGAGTGTCCGCCACATGGTTCTGGCGTACCCTGTAGGTGATTTTGGCGTGTCTGGCAGGTGTTTCTTGCAAGTCGAGCATGTGGCTCAGGCATGCTCAGCAGGTGCTTCCGGCATGTCCGGCACGTGTTTCTGGTGTGTCTGAGAGCTGGTTCTGTCATGTCCGGCAGATGATTCCGGAGTGTCCACCAAGTGGCTCTGGCATACCCGGCAGGTGATTTTGGCGTGTCAGGTAGGTGGTTCCGGCGAGTCGAGTAGGTGGTTCAGGCGTGCTCGGCAGGGGGTTCAGGCGGGTCTGGCAGGTGGTTTCGGTCTGTTCGGGGTGTGGTTCCGGCATCTCAGGCACATGGTTCTGTCAAGTCTGAGAGGTGGTTCCGGCCAGCCCGACAGGTGTTTCCATGGTGTTCGCCAAGTGGTTCTGGCACAGCTGGCAGGAGATGTTGGCGTGACCGGCAGGTGGTTCCAGCCAGCCCGGCAGGTGATTCCTAAGTGTTCACCAAATGGTTGTGGCGTAGCCGGCAGGTGATTTTGGTGTGTCCAGCATATGGTTTTGGCGAGTCGAGCAGGTGATTCTGGCGTGCTCGGCAGGTGCTTCCGGTGTCATTGGCATGTGGTTCCGGCATGTCTGAGAGGTGGTTCCGCCATGCCCGGCAGGTGATTCCCGAGTGTTCGCCAAGTGGTTCTGCCGTTGCCGGCAGGTGATTTTGCATGTCCGGCAGTGGTTCCGGCGAGTCGAGCCGCTGTTTCCGGCGTGTCCAGCAGGTGGTTCCGGTCTGTCCAGCAGGTGGTTCTGGCGTGTCCGGCACGAGGTTCTGGCACGTCTGAGAGGTTGTGTCGGCATGCACTTCACGTGATTCCGGCTTGTCCACCAAGTGGTTCTGGTGTAGCGGGCAGGTGATTTTGGCGTGTCCAGCAGGTGGGACCGGTGAGTCAAGCAGGTGGTTCCGGCGAGTGTTTCCTGTGTTTCCGGTCTGACCGCGAGATGGTTCCGGCCAGTCCGGAACGTGCCTTTGGCACTTCGGAGAGGTTGTGCTGGCATGCCCGGCAGGTGATTCTGGAGTGTCCGCCAAGTGGTTCTGGTGTAGCCGGCAGGTGATTTTGGCGTGTCCGGCAGGGGGTTCTGGGGTGTGGATCAGGAACTTCCGGCATTCTCGGCAGGTGCTACCGCCGTCTCCTGCATGTGGCTGTGGCACCTCTGAGAGGTGGTTCCAGCATGCCGGGCAGTTGATTCTGGAGTGTCCGACAAGTGGTTGTGGCGTAGCCGGCTGGTGATTCCGGTGTGTCCGGCTGGTGGTTCTGCCGAGTCAAGCAGGTGGTCCCGGCGTGTGCGGCAGGTGGTTCTGGTCTGTCCTGGAAGTGGTTCCGGAGCGTCTGCCGAGTGGTTCTGGCGTAGCGGGCAGGTGATTTTGGCGTGTCCAGCATGTGGTTCAGGGGAGTGGAGCAGGTGGTTCCGGCATACTCGGCAGGTGGTTGCGGCGTGTCCGGCACATGGTCCTGGCACGTCTGAGAGGTGGTTCCGGCATGCCCGGCAAGTGATTCCGGAGTGTCCGGCATGTGGTTCTGGCACCTCTGAGAGGTGGTTCCGGAATGCCTGACATGTGATTCCGGAGTGTCTGCCGCGTGGTTCTGGCATAGCTGGCAGGTGATTTTGGCGTGTCCAGCAGGTGGTTCCGGCGAGCTCGGCAGGTGGTACCGGAGTGTCCGGAACATGGTTCTGGCACGTCTGAGAGATGGTTCCGGCATGCCCGGCAGGTGGTTCCGGAGTGTCTGCCGAGTGGTTCTGGCGTAGCCGGCAGGTGATTCTGGCGTGTCCAGCAGGTGGTTCTGGGGAGTGGATCAGGTGGTTCCGGCATACTCGGCAGGTGGTACCGGCGTGTCCGGAACATGGTTCTGGCAAGTCTGAAAGGTGGTTCCGGCATGCCCGGCAGGTGATTCCGGAGTGTTCGCCAAGTGGTTCTGGCGTAGCCGGCAGGTGATTTTGCATGTCCGGCGGTGGTTCCGGCGAGTCGAGCCGGTGGTTCCGGCGTGTCCGGCAGGTGGTTCCGGTCTGTCCGGCAGGTGGTTCCCCCGTGTCCGGCAAGAGGTTCTGGCACGTCTGAGAGGTGGTTCCGGCATGCCCGACAGGTGATTCCGGAGTGTCCGCCACGTTCTTCTGGCGTACCCTGTAGGTGATTTTGGCGTGTCTGGCAGGTGTTTCTTGCAAGTCGAGCATGTGGCTCAGGCATGCTCAGCAGGTGCTTCCGGCGTGTCCGGCACGTGTTTCTGGTGTGTCTCAGAGCTGGTTCTGGCATGTCCGGCAGATGATTCCGGAGTGTCCACCAAGTGGCTCTGGCATACCCGGCAGGTGATTTTGGCGTGTCAGGTAGGTGGTTCCGGCGAGTCGAGTAGGTGGTTCAGGCGTGCTCGGCAGCTGGTTCAGGCGGGTCTGGCAGGTGGTTTCGGTCTGTTCGGGGTGTGGTTCCGGCATCTCATGCACATGGTTCTGGCACGTCTGAGATGTGGTTCCGGCCGGCCCGACAGGTGTTTCCACAGTGTCCGCCAAGTGGTACTGGCGTAGTTGGCAGGTGATTTTGGCATGACCGGCAGGTGGTTCCAGCAAGCCCGGCAGGTGATTCCAAAGTGTTCCCCAACTGGTTGTGGCGTAGCCGGCAGGTGATTTTTGCGTGTCCGGCAGGTGGTTCTGGCGAGTCGAGCAGGTGGTTCCGGCGTGTCCGGCAGGTGGTTCCGGTCTGTCCGGCAGGTGGTTCTGTGGTGTCCGGCACGAGGTTCAGTCTGAGAGGCTGTGGCGGCATGCCCCTCACGTGATTCCGGCTTGTCCCCGAAGTGGTGCTGGTGTAGCGGCCAGGTGATTTTGGCGTGTCCGGCAGGTGTTTCAGGCGAGTTGAGCAGGTGGTTGCGACGTGCTCGGCAGGTGCTTCCGGCGTCTCCGGCACGTGTTTCTGGCACATCTGACTGGTGGTTCCGGCATGCCCAAAAGTTGATTCCGGTCTGTCCGGTAGGTGGTTCCGGTGTGCACGGCACGTGGTTCTGGTACGTGTCAGAGGTGGTTGCGTATGCCCAACAGGTGATTCCGGACTGTCCGCCACGTGCTTCTGGCACGTCTGAGAGGTGGTTCCAACATGCCCGGCAGGTCATTTCGGAGAGTCGTCCAAGTGGTTCTGGCGTAGCCCGCAGGTGATTTTGGCGTGTCCGGCAGGTGGTTCCGCCGTGCTCGGCAGGTGGTTCAGGCATGGCCGTCACGTGGTTCCAGTCTGTCCAGGACGTGTTTCCAGCTTCTCCGGCAGGTGGTTCTGGTACGTCTGAGAGGTGGTTCCGCCATGGCTGGCAGGTGATCCCAGACTGTCCCCCAGGTGGTTCTGGCATAGCCAGCAGTTGATATTGGCCTGTCCGGCAGGTGGTTCCAGCGAGTCGAACAGGTGGCTCCGGCGTTCTTGGCAGGTGGTTCCGGTCTGTCCGGTAGGGGTTTCCGGCGTGTCTGGCACGTGCTTCCGGCACGTCTGAGAGGTGGTTCCGGCATGCGCGGCAGGTGATTCCGTAGCGTCCGCCAGGTGGTTCTGGCGTACCCGGCAGGTGATTTTGGCGTGTCGGGCAGGTGTTTCTGGCGAGTCGAGCAGGTGGCTCCGGCATGCTCAGCAGGTGCTTCCGGCGTCTCCGGCACTTGATTCTGGTGTGTCTGAGAGCTGGTTCCGGCATGTCCGGCAGATGATTCCGGAGTGTCCGCCAAGTGGTTCTGGCATACCCAGCAGGTGATTTTGGCATGTCAGGGAGGTGGTACCGGTGAGTCGAGCAGGTGGTTCCGGCGTGCTCAGCAGGTGGTTCAGGCGGTTCTGGCAGGTGGTATCCGTCTGTTCGGGGTGTGGTTCCAGCATCTCATGAACACGTTTCTGGCACGTCTGAGATGTGGTTCCAGCCGGCCCGACAGGTGTTTCCGCAGTGTCCGCCAAGCGGTTCTGGCGTAGTTGGCAGGTGATTTTGGCATGACTGGCAGGTGGTTCCAGCAAGCCTGGCAGGTGATTTCAAAGTGTTCACCAACTGGTTGTGGCGTAGCCGGCAGGTGATTTTTGCGTGATCGGCAGGTGGTTCTGGCGAGTCGAGCAGGTGGTTCCGGCGTGCTCAGCTGGTGCTTCCGGGGTCATTGGCACGGGGTTCTGGCATGTCTGAGAGGTGGTTCCTGCATGCCCGGCAAGTGATTCCGGAGTGTTCGCCAAGTGGTTCTGGCATAGTCGACAGGTGATTTTCGCATGTCCGGCAGGTGGTTCAGGCGAGTTGAGCAGGTGGTTCCAACGTGCTTGGCAGGTGCTTCCTCGTCTCCGGCACGTGTTTCTGGCACATCTGACAGGTGGTTCCGGCATGCCCGAAAGGTGATTCCGGTCTGTCCGGTAGGTGGTTCCAGCCTGCACGGCATGTGGTTCTGGTACGTCTCAGAGGTGGTTGCGCATGCCCAACAGGTGATTCCGGACTGTCCGCCACATGGTTCTGGCACGTCTGAGAGGTGGTTCCTGCATGCCCGGCAGGTGATCCTGGAGTGTCCGCCAAGTGTTTCTGGCGTAGCCGGCAGCTGATTTTGGCGTGTCCGGCAGGTGGTTCTGGGGAGTGGATCAGGTGGTTCCGGTATACTCGGCAGGTGTTTGAGGCGTGTCCGGCTCATGGTTCTGGCACGTCTGAGAGGTGGTTCCGGCATGCCTCTCAGGTGATCACGGAGAGTCCTCCAAGTGGTTCTGGCGTACCCCGCAGGTGTTTCTGATGTGTCCGGCTGGTGGCTCTCGTGAGTCGAGCAGGTGGTTCCGGCGTGCTCGGCAGGTGGTTCTGGCAGGTCCGGCACGTGTTTGCCGTCTGTCCATGACGTGGTTCCGGCATGCCCGCAAGTTGATTCTGGAGTGTCCACCAAGTGGTTTTGGCTTAGCCGGCAGGTGATTTTGCATGTCCGGCGGTGGTTCCGGCGAGTCGAGCCGGCGGTTCCGGGGTGTCCGGCAGGTGGTTCCGGTCTGTCCGGCAGGTGGTTCTGGCGTGTCCGGCACGAGGTTCTGGCACGTCTGAGAGGTGGTTCCGGCATGCCCGACAGGTGATTCCGGAGTGTCCGCCACGTGGTTCTTGCGTACCCGGCAGGTGATTTTGGCGTGTCCGGCAGGTGGTTCTGGGGAGTGGATCAGGAACTTCCGGCATTCTCGGCAGGTGCTACCGCCATCTCCTGCATGTGGCTGTGGCACCTCTGAGAGGTGGTTCCAGCATGCCCGGCAGGTGATTCCGGAATGTCCGACAAGTGGTTGTGGCGTAGCCGGCTGGTGATTCTGGCGTGTCCGGCAGGTGGTTCTGGCGAGTCAAGCAGGTGGTCCCGGCGTGTCCGGCAGGTGGTTCCGGTCTGTCCTCTAGGTGGTTCCGGAGTGTCTGCCGAGTGGTTCTGGCATAGCCGGCAGGTGATTTTGGCGTGTCCAGCAGGTGGCTCCGGCGAGCTCGGCATGTGGTACCGGCGTGTCCAGAACATGGTTCTGGCACATCTGAGAGATGGTTCCGGCAGGCCCGGCAGGTGATTCCGGAGTCTCCGGCGTGTGGTTCTGGCACCTCTGAGACGTGGTTCCGGCATGCCCGGCAGGTGATTCCGGAGTCTCCGGCATGTGGTTCTGGCACCTCTGAGAGGTGGTTCCGGAATGCCTGACATGTGATTCCGGAGTGTCTGCTGAGTGGTTCTTGCATAGCCGGCAGCTGATTCTAGCATGTCCAGCAGGTGGTTCTGGGGAGTGGATCAGGTGTTTCTGGCATACTCGGCAGGTGGTACCGGCGTGTCCGGAACATGGTTCTGGCAAGTCTGAGAGGTGGTTCCGGCATGCCCGGCAGGTGATTCCGGAGTGCTCGACAAGTGGTTCTGGCATAGCCGGCAGGTGATTTTGCATGTCCGGCGGTGGATCCAGTGATTCGAGCCGGTGGTTCCGGCATGTCCGGCAGGTGGTTCCGGTCTGTCCGGCAGGTGGTTCTGGCGTGTCCGGCATGAGGTTCTGGCACGTCTGAGAGGTGGTTCCGGCATGCCCGACAGGTGATTCCCGAGTGTCCGCCACGTGGTTCTGGCGTACCCTGCAGCTGATTTTGGCGTGTCTGGCAGGTGTTTCTTGCAAGTCGAGCATGTGGCTCAGGCATGCTCAGCAGGTGCTTCCGGCGTGTCCAGCACGTGGTTCTGGTGTGTCTGAGAGCTGGTTCTGGCATGTCCGGCAGATGATTCCGGAGTGTCCACCAAGTGGCTCTGGCATACCCGGCAGGTGATTTTGGCGTGTCAGGTAGGTGGTTCCGGCGAGTCGAGTATGTGGTTCCGGCGTGCTCAGCAGGTGGTTCAGGCGGGTCTGGCAGGTGGTTTCGGTCTGTTTGGGGTGTGGTTCCGGCATCTCAGGCACATGGTTCTGTCAAGTCTGAGAGGTGGTTCCCGCCGGCCCGACAGGTGTTTCCATGGTGTTCGCCAAGTGGTTCTGGCATAGCTGGCAGGTGATGTTGGCGTGACCGGCAGGTGGTTCCAGCCAGCCCGGCAGGTGATTCCTAAGTGTTCACCAAATGGTTGTGGCGTAGCCGGCAGGTGATTTTGGTGTGTCCAGCATATGGTTTTGGCGAGTCGAGCAGGTGATTCTGGCGTGCTCGGCAGGTGCTTCCGGTGTCATTGGCATGTGGTTCCGGCATGTCTGAGAGGTGGTTCCGCCATGCCCGGCAGGTGATTCCCGAGTGTTCGCCAAGTGGTTCTGCCGTTGCCGGCAGGTGATTTTGCATGTCCAGCAGTGGTTCCGGCGAGTCGAGCCGCTGGTTCCGGCGTGTCCGGCAGGTGGTTCCGGTCTGTCCGGCAGGTGGTTCCCCCGTGTCCGGCAAGAGGTTCTGGCACGTCTGAGAGGTGGTTCCGGCATGCCCGACAGGTGATTCCGGAGTGTCCGCCACGTGGTTCTGGCGTACCCTGTAGGTGATTTTGGCGTGTCTGGCAGGTGTTTCTTGCAAGTCGAGCATGTGGCTCAGGCATGCTCAGCAGGTGCTTCCGGCGTGTCCGGCACGTGTTTCTGGTGTGTCTCAGAGCTGGTTCTGGCATGTCCGGCAGATGATTCCGGAGTGTCCACCAAGTGGCTCTGGCATACCCGGCAGGTGATTTTGGCGTGTCAGGTAGGTGGTTCCGGCGAGTCGAGTAGGTGGTTCAGGCGTGCTCGGCAGCTGGTTCAGGCGGGTCTGGCAGGTGGTTTCGGTCTGTTCGGGGTGTGGTTCCGGCATCTCATGCACATGGTTCTGGCACGTCTGAGATGTGGTTCCGGCCGGCCCGACAGGTGTTTCCACAGTGTCCGCCAAGTGGTACTGGCGTAGTTGGCAGGTGATTTTGGCATGACCGGCAGGTGGTTCCAGCAAGCCCGGCAGGTGATTCCAAAGTGTTCCCCAACTGGTTGTGGCGTAGCCGGCAGGTGATTTTTGCGTGTCCGGCAGGTGGTTCTGGCGAGTCGAGCAGGTGGTTCCGGCGTGTCCGGCAGGTGGTTCCGGTCTGTCCGGCAGGTGGTTCTGTGGTGTCCGGCACGAGGTTCAGTCTGAGAGGCTGTGGCGGCATGCCCCTCACGTGATTCCGGCTTGTCCCCGAAGTGGTGCTGGTGTAGCGGCCAGGTGATTTTGGCGTGTCCGGCAGGTGTTTCAGGCGAGTTGAGCAGGTGGTTGCGACGTGCTCGGCAGGTGCTTCCGGCGTCTCCGGCACGTGTTTCTGGCACATCTGACTGGTGGTTCCGGCATGCCCAAAAGTTGATTCCGGTCTGTCCGGTAGGTGGTTCCGGTGTGCACGGCACGTGGTTCTGGTACGTGTCAGAGGTGGTTGCGTATGCCCAACAGGTGATTCCGGACTGTCCGCCACGTGCTTCTGGCACGTCTGAGAGGTGGTTCCAACATGCCCGGCAGGTCATTTCGGAGAGTCGTCCAAGTGGTTCTGGCGTAGCCCGCAGGTGATTTTGGCGTGTCCGGCAGGTGGTTCCGCCGTGCTCGGCAGGTGGTTCAGGCATGGCCGTCACGTGGTTCCAGTCTGTCCAGGACGTGTTTCCAGCTTCTCCGGCAGGTGGTTCTGGTACGTCTGAGAGGTGGTTCCGCCATGGCTGGCAGGTGATCCCAGACTGTCCCCCAGGTGGTTCTGGCATAGCCAGCAGTTGATATTGGCCTGTCCGGCAGGTGGTTCCAGCGAGTCGAACAGGTGGCTCCGGCGTTCTTGGCAGGTGGTTCCGGTCTGTCCGGTAGGGGTTTCCGGCGTGTCTGGCACGTGCTTCCGGCACGTCTGAGAGGTGGTTCCGGCATGCGCGGCAGGTGATTCCGTAGCGTCCGCCAGGTGGTTCTGGCGTACCCGGCAGGTGATTTTGGCGTGTCGGGCAGGTGTTTCTGGCGAGTCGAGCAGGTGGCTCCGGCATGCTCAGCAGGTGCTTCCGGCGTCTCCGGCACTTGATTCTGGTGTGTCTGAGAGCTGGTTCCGGCATGTCCGGCAGATGATTCCGGAGTGTCCGCCAAGTGGTTCTGGCATACCCAGCAGGTGATTTTGGCGTGTCAGGGAGGTGGTACCGGTGAGTCGAGCAGGTGGTTCCGGCGTGCTCAGCAGGTGGTTCAGGCGGTTCTGGCAGGTGGTATCCGTCTGTTCGGGGTGTGGTTCCAGCATCTCATGAACACGTTTCTGGCACGTCTGAGATGTGGTTCCAGCCGGCCTGACAGGTGTTTCCGCAGTGTCCGCCAAGCGGTTCTGGCGTAGTTGGCAGGTGATTTTGGCATGACTGGCAGGTGGTTCCAGCAAGCCTGGCAGGTGATTTCAAAGTGTTCACCAACTGGTTGTGGCGTAGCCGGCAGGTGATTTTTGCGTGATCGGCAGGTGGTTCTGGCGAGTCGAGCAGGTGGTTCCGGCGTGCTCAGCTGGTGCTTCCGGGGTCATTGGCACGGGGTTCTGGCATGTCTGAGAGGTGGTTCCTGCATGCCCGGCAAGTGATTCCGGAGTGTTCGCCAAGTGGTTCTGGCATAGTCGACAGGTGATTTTCGCATGTCCGGCAGGTGGTTCAGGCGAGTTGAGCAGGTGGTTCCAACGTGCTTGGCAGGTGCTTCCTCGTCTCCGGCACGTGTTTCTGGCACATCTGACAGGTGGTTCCGGCATGCCCGAAAGGTGATTCCGGTCTGTCCGGTAGGTGGTTCCAGCCTGCACGGCATGTGGTTCTGGTACGTCTCAGAGGTGGTTGCGCATGCCCAACAGGTGATTCCGGACTGTCCGCCACATGGTTCTGGCACGTCTGAGAGGTGGTTCCTGCATGCCCGGCAGGTGATCCTGGAGTGTCCGCCAAGTGTTTCTGGCGTAGCCGGCAGCTGATTTTGGCGTGTCCGGCAGGTGGTTCTGGGGAGTGGATCAGGTGGTTCCGGTATACTCGGCAGGTGTTTGAGGCGTGTCCGGCTCATGGTTCTGGCACGTCTGAGAGGTGGTTCCGGCATGCCTCTCAGGTGATCACGGAGAGTCCTCCAAGTGGTTCTGGCGTACCCCGCAGGTGTTTCTGATGTGTCCGGCTGGTGGCTCTCGTGAGTCGAGCAGGTGGTTCCGGCGTGCTCGGCAGGTGGTTCTGGCAGGTCCGGCACGTGTTTGCCGTCTGTCCATGACGTGGTTCCGGCATGCCCGCAAGTTGATTCTGGAGTGTCCACCAAGTGGTTTTGGCTTAGCCGGCAGGTGATTTTGCATGTCCGGCGGTGGTTCCGGCGAGTCGAGCCGGCGGTTCCGGGGTGTCCGGCAGGTGGTTCCGGTCTGTCCGGCAGGTGGTTCTGGCGTGTCCGGCACGAGGTTCTGGCACGTCTGAGAGGTGGTTCCGGCATGCCCGACAGGTGATTCCGGAGTGTCCGCCACGTGGTTCTGGCGTACCCGGCAGGTGATTTTGGCGTGTCCGGCAGGTGGTTCTGGGGAGTGGATCAGGAACTTCCGGCATTCTCGGCAGGTGCTACCGCCATCTCCTGCATGTGGCTGTGGCACCTCTGAGAGGTGGTTCCAGCATGCCCGGCAGGTGATTCCGGAATGTCCGACAAGTGGTTGTGGCGTAGCCGGCTGGTGATTCTGGCGTGTCCGGCAGGTGGTTCTGGCGAGTCAAGCAGGTGGTCCCGGCGTGTCCGGCAGGTGGTTCCGGTCTGTCCTCTAGGTGGTTCCGGAGTGTCTGCCGAGTGGTTCTGGCATAGCCGGCAGGTGATTTTGGCGTGTCCAGCAGGTGGCTCCGGCGAGCTCGGCATGTGGTACCGGCGTGTCCAGAACATGGTTCTGGCACATCTGAGAGATGGTTCCGGCAGGCCCGGCAGGTGATTCCGGAGTCTCCGGCGTGTGGTTCTGGCACCTCTGAGACGTGGTTCCGGCATGCCCGGCAGGTGATTCCGGAGTCTCCGGCATGTGGTTCTGGCACCTCTGAGAGGTGGTTCCGGAATGCCTGACATGTGATTCCGGAGTGTCTGCTGAGTGGTTCTTGCATAGCCGGCAGCTGATTCTAGCATGTCCAGCAGGTGGTTCTGGGGAGTG
This sequence comes from Equus przewalskii, assembly GCF_037783145.1. Taxonomy (NCBI): domain Eukaryota; kingdom Metazoa; phylum Chordata; class Mammalia; order Perissodactyla; family Equidae; genus Equus; species Equus przewalskii. The sequence goes on along the minus strand of NW_027227437.1, from coordinate 122,841 downwards.
GATCAGGTGTTTCTGGCATACTCGGCAGGTGGTACCGGCGTGTCCGGAACATGGTTCTGGCAAGTCTGAGAGGTGGTTCCGGCATGCCCGGCAGGTGATTCCGGAGTGCTCGACAAGTGGTTCTGGCATAGCCGGCAGGTGATTTTGCATGTCCGGCGGTGGATCCAGTGATTCGAGCCGGTGGTTCCGGCATGTCCGGCAGGTGGTTCCGGTCTGTCCGGCAGGTGGTTCTGGCGTGTCCGGCATGAGGTTCTGGCACGTCTGAGAGGTGGTTCCGGCATGCCCGACAGGTGATTCCCGAGTGTCCGCCACGTGGTTCTGGCGTACCCTGCAGCTGATTTTGGCGTGTCTGGCAGGTGTTTCTTGCAAGTCGAGCATGTGGCTCAGGCATGCTCAGCAGGTGCTTCCGGCGTGTCCAGCACGTGGTTCTGGTGTGTCTGAGAGCTGGTTCTGGCATGTCCGGCAGATGATTCCGGAGTGTCCACCAAGTGGCTCTGGCATACCCGGCAGGTGATTTTGGCGTGTCAGGTAGGTGGTTCCGGCGAGTCGAGTATGTGGTTCCGGCGTGCTCAGCAGGTGGTTCAGGCGGGTCTGGCAGGTGGTTTCGGTCTGTTTGGGGTGTGGTTCCGGCATCTCAGGCACATGGTTCTGTCAAGTCTGAGAGGTGGTTCCCGCCGGCCCGACAGGTGTTTCCATGGTGTTCGCCAAGTGGTTCTGGCATAGCTGGCAGGTGATGTTGGCGTGACCGGCAGGTGGTTCCAGCCAGCCCGGCAGGTGATTCCTAAGTGTTCACCAAATGGTTGTGGCGTAGCCGGCAGGTGATTTTGGTGTGTCCAGCATATGGTTTTGGCGAGTCGAGCAGGTGATTCTGGCGTGCTCGGCAGGTGCTTCCGGTGTCATTGGCATGTGGTTCCGGCATGTCTGAGAGGTGGTTCCGCCATGCCCGGCAGGTGATTCCCGAGTGTTCGCCAAGTGGTTCTGCCGTTGCCGGCAGGTGATTTTGCATGTCCAGCAGTGGTTCCGGCGAGTCGAGCCGCTGGTTCCGGCGTGTCCGGCAGGTGGTTCCGGTCTGTCCGGTAGGTGGTTCTGGCGTGTCCGGCAAGAGGTTCTGGTGTAGCCGGCAGGTGATTTTGGCGTGTCCGGCAGGGGGTTCTGGGGTGTGGATCAGGAACTTCCGGCATTCTCGGCAGGTGCTACCGCCATCTCCTGCATGTGGCTGTGGCACCTCTGAGAGGTGGTTCCAGCATGCCGGGCAGGTGATTCTGGAGTGTCCGACAAGTGGTTGTTGCGTAGCCGGCTGGTGATTCCGGTGCGTCCGGCTGGTGGTTCTGCCGAGTCAAGCAGGTGGTCCCGGCGTGTCCGGCAGGTGGTTCCGGTCTGTCCTGGAAGTGGTTCCGGAGCGTCTGCCGAGTGGTTCTGGCGTAGCGGGCAGGTGATTTTGGCGTGTCCAGCAGGTGGTTCTGGGGAGTGGAGCAGGTGGTTCCGGCATACCCGTCAGGTGGTTGCGGCGTGTCCGGCACATGGTCCTGGCACGTCTGAGAGGTGGTTCCGGCATGCCCGGCAAGTGATTCCGGAGTGTCCGGCATGTGGTTCTGGCACCTCTGAGAGGTGGTTCCGGAATGCCTGACATGTGATTCCGGAGTGTCTGCCGCGTGGTTCTGGCGTAGCTGGCAGGTGATTTTGGCGTGTCCAGCAGGTGGTTCCGGCGAGCTCGGCAGGTGGTACCGGAGTGTCCGGAACATGGTTCTGGCACGTCTGAGAGATGGTTCCGGCATGCCCGGCAGGTGATTCCGGAGTCTCCGGCCTGTGATTCTGGCACCTCTGAGAGGTGGTTCCGGCATGCCCGGCAGGTGGTTCCGGAGTGTCTGCCGAGTGGTTCTGGCGTAGCCGGCAGGTGATTCTGGCGTGTCCAGCAGGTGGTTCTGCGGAGTGGATCAGGTGGTTCCGGCATACTCGGCAGGTGGTACCGGCGTGTCCGGAACATGGTTCTGGCAAGTCTGAAAGGTGGTTCCGGCATGCCCGGCAGGTGATTCCGGAGTGTTCGCCAAGTGGTTCTGGCGTAGCCGGCAGGTGATTTTGCATGTCTGGCGGTGGTTCCGGCGAGTCGAGCCGGTGGTTCCGGCGTGTCCGGCAGGTGGTTCCGGTCTGTCCGGCAGGTGGTTCTGGCGTGTCCGGCAAGAGGTTCTGGCACGTCTGAGAGGTGGTTCCGGCATGCCCGACAGGTGATTCCGGAGTGTCCGCCACGTGGTTCTGGCGTACCCTGTAGGTGATTTTGGCGTGTCTGGCAGGTGTTTCTTGCAAGTCGAGCATGTGGCTCAGGCATGCTCAGCAGGTGCTTCCGGCGTGTCCGGCACGTGTTTCTGGAGTGTCTGAGAGCTGGTTCTGGCATGTCCGGCAGATGATTCCGGAGTGTCCACCAAGTGGCTCTGGCATACCCGGCAGGTGATTTTGGCATGACCGGCAGGTGGTTCCAGCAAGCCCGGCAGGTGATTCCGAAGTGTTCCCCAACTGGTTGTGGCGTAGCCGGCAGGTGATTTTTGCGTGTCCGGCAGGTGGTTCTGGCGAGTCGAGCAGGTGGTTCCGGCGTGCTCGGCAGGTGCTTCCGGGGTCATTGGCACGTGGTTCTGGCATATCTGAGAGGTGGTTCCGGCATGCCCGGCAGGTGATTCCGGAGTGTTCGCCAAGTGTTTCCGGCGTAGCTGGCAGGTGATTTTGCATGTCCAGCGGTCGTTCCGGCGGGTCGAGCCGGTGGTTCCTGCGTGTCCGGCAGGTGGTTCCAGTGTGTCCGGCAGGTGGTTGTGTGGTGTCCGGCACGAGGTTCAGTCTGAGAGGCTGTGCCGGCATGCCCCTCACGTGATTCCGGCTTGCCCCGAAGTGGTGCTGGTGTAGCGGGCAGGTGATTTTGGCGTGTCCGGCAGGTGGTTCAGGCGAGTTGAGCAGGTGGTTGCGACGTGCTCGGCAGGTGCTTCCGGCGTCTCCGGCACGTGTTTCTGGCACATCTGACTGGTGGTTCCGGCATGCCCAAAAGTTGATTCCGGTCTGTCCGGTAGGTGGTTCCGGCGTGCACGGCACGTGGTTCTGGTACGTGTCAGAGGTGGTTGCGTATGCCCAACAGGTGATTCCGGACTGTCCGCCACGTGCTTCTGGCACATCTGAGAGGTGGTTCCAACATGCCCGGCAGGTCATTTCGGAGAGTCGTCCAAGTGGTTCTGGCGTAGCCCGCAGGTGATTTTGGCGTGTCCGGCAGGTGGTTCCGCCGTGCTCGGCAGGTGGTTCAGGCATGGCCGTCACGTGGTTCCAGTCTGTCCAGGACGTGTTTCCAGCTTCTCCGGCAGGTGGTTCTGGTACGTCTGAGAGGTGGTTCCGCCATGGCTGGCAGGCGATTCCGGACCGTCCCCCAGATGGTTCTGGCATAGCCAGCAGTTGATATTGGCATGTCCGGCAGGTGGTTCCAGCGAGTCGAACAGGTGGCTCCGGCGTGCTCGGCAGGTGGTTCCGGTCCGTCCGGTAGGTTATTCCGGTGTGTCCGGCACGTGCTTCCGGCATGTCTGAGAGGTGGTTCCGGCATGCGCGACAGGTGGTTTCGGAGTATCCGCCAGGTGGTTCTGGCGTACCCGGCAGGTGATTTTGGCGTGTCCGGCAGGTGTTTCTGGCGAGTCGAGCAGGTGGCTCCGGCATGCTCGGCAGGTGCTTAAGGCGTCTCCGGCACGTGGTTCTGGTGTGTCTGAGAGCTGGTTCCGGCATGTCCGGCAGATGATTCCGGAGTGTCCGCCAAGTGGTTCTGGCATACCCGGCTGCTGATTTGGGCATGTCAGGTAGGTGGTTCCGGCGAGTCGAGCAGGTGGCTCCGGCGTGCTCGGCAGGTGGTTCAGGCAGATCTGGCAGGTGTTTTCCGTCTGTTCGGGGTGTGGTTCCAGCATCTCATGCACATGGTTCTGGCACGTCTGAGATGTGGTTCCGGCCGGCCCGACAGGTGTTTCCACAGTGTCCGCCAAGTGGTACTGGCGTAGTTGGCAGGTGATTTTGGCATGACCGGCAGGTGGTTCCAGCAAGCCCGGCAGGTGATTCCGAAGTGTTCCCCAACTGGTTGTGGCGTAGCCGGCAGGTGATTTTTGTGTGTCCGGCAGGTGGTTCTGGCGAGTCGAGCAGGTGCTTCCGGCATGCTCGGCAGGTGCTTCCGGGGTCATTGGCACGTGGTTCTGGCATATCTGAGAGGTGGTTCCGGCATGCCCGGGAGATGATTCCGGAGTGTTCGCCAAGTGTTTCCGGTGTAGCCGGCAGGTGATTTTGCATGTCCAGCGGTCGTTCCGGCGGGTCGAGCCGGTGGTTCCGGCGTGTCCGGCAGGTGGTTCCGGTCTGTCCGGCAGGTGGTTCTGTGGTGTCCGGCACGAGGTTCAGTCTGAGAGGCTGTGCCGGCATGCCCCTCACGTGATTCCGGCTTGTCCCCGAAGTGGTGCTGGTGTAGCGGGCAGGTGAATTTGGCGTGTCCGGCAGGTGGTTCAGGCGAGTTGAGCAGGTGGTTGCGACGTGCTCGGCAGGTGCTTCCGGCGTCTCCGGCACGTGTTTCTGGCACATCTGACTGGTGGTTCCGGCATGCCCAAAAGTTGATTCCGGTCTGTCCGGTACGTGATTCCGGCGTGCACGGCACGTTGTTCTGGTACGAGTCAGAGGTGGTTGCGTATGCCCAACAGGTGATTCCGGACGGTCCGCCACGTGCTTCTGGCACGTCTGAGAGGTGGTTCCAACATGCCCGGCAGGTCATTTCGGAGAGTCGTCCAAGTGGTTCTGTCGTAGCCCGCAGGTGATTTTGGCGTGTCCGGCAGGTGGTTCCGCCGTGCTCGGCAGGTGGTTCAGGCATGGCCGTCACGTGGTTCCAGTCTGTCCAGGACGTGTTTCCAGCTTCTCCGGCAGGTGGTTCTGGTACGTCTGAGAGGTGGTTCCGCCATGGCTGGCAGGTGATCCCGGACTGTCCCCCAGGTGGTTCTGGCATAGCCAGTAGTTGATATTGGCCTGTCCGGCAGGTGGTTCCAGCGAGTCGAACAGGTGGCTCCGGCGTTCTTGGCAGGTGGTTCCGGTCTGTCCGGTAGGTGTTTCCGGCGTGTCCGGCACGTGCTTCCGGCACGTCTGACAGGTGGTTCCGGCATGTGCGGCAGGTGATTCCGTAGCGTCCGCCAGGTGGTTCTGGCATACCCGGCAGGTGATTTTGGCGTGTCCGGCAGGTGTTTCTGGCGAGTCGAGCAGGTGGCTCCGGCATGCTCGGCAGGTGCTTCCGGCGTCTCCGGCACTTGGTTCTGGTGTGTCTGAGAGCTGGTTCCGGCATGTCCGGCAGATGATTCCGGAGTGTCTGCCAAGTGGTTCTGGCATACCCAGCAGGTGATTTTGGCGTGTCAGGGAGGTGGTACCGGTGAGTCGAGCAGGTGGTTCCGGCGTGCTCAGCAGGTGGTTCAGGCGGTTCTGGCAGGTGGTATCCGTCTGTTCGGGGTGTGGTTCCAGCATCTCATGAACACGTTTCTGGCACGTCTGAGATGTGGTTCCAGCCGGCCCGACAGGTGTTTCCGCAGTGTCCGCCAAGCGGTTCTGGCGTAGTTGGCAGGTGATTTTGGCATGACTGGCAGGTGGTTCCAGCAAGCCTGGCAGGTGATTCCAAAGTGTTCACCAACTGGTTGTGGCGTAGCCGGCAGGTGATTTTTGCGTGATCGGCAGGTGCTTCTGGCGAGTCGAGCAGGTGGTTCCGGCGTGCTCGGCTGGTGCTTCCGGGGTCATTGGCACGGGGTTCTGGCATGTCTGAGAGGTGGTTCCTGCATGCCCGGCAAGTGATTCCGGAGTGTTCGCCAAGTGGTTCTGGCATAGTCGGCAGGTGATTTTGGCATGTCCGGCAGGTGGTTCAGGCGAGTTGAGCAGGTGGTTCCAACGTGCTTGGCAGGTGCTTCCGGCGTCTCCGGCACGTGTTTCTGACACATCTGACAGGTGGTTCCGGCATGCCCGAAAGGTGATTCCGGTCTGTCCGGTAGGTGGTTCCAGCCTGCACGGCATGTGGTTCTGGTACGTCTCAGAGGTGGTTGCGCATGCCCAACAGGTGATTCCGGACTGTCCGCCACATGGTTCTGGCACGTCTGAGAGGTGGTTCCGGCATGCCCGGCAGGTCATCCCAGAGAGTCCTCCAAGTGGTTCTGGCATAACACGCAGGAGATTTTGGCCTGTCTGGCAGGTTGTTCCGTTGTGCTTGACAGGTGGTTCAGGCTTGGCCGGCAGGTGGTTCCAGACTGTCCAGGACGTGTTTCCAGCTTCTCCGGCAGGTGGTTCTGGTACGTCTAAGAGGTGGTTCCGCCATGGCTGGCAGGTGTTTCCGGACCGTCCCCCAGGTGGTTCTGGCCTAGCCACCAGTTGATATTGGCCTGTCCGGCAGGTGGTTCCAGCGAGTCGAACAGGTGGCTCCGGCGTGCTCGGAAGGTGGTTCTGGTCTGTCCGGTAGGTGATTCCGGCGTGTCCGGCACGTGCTTCCGGCACGTCTGAGAGGTGGTTCCGGCATGCGGGACAGGTGATTTCGGAGTGTCCGCCAGGTGGTTCTTGCGTACCCGGCAGGTGATTTTGGCGTGTCCGGCAGGTGTTTCTGGCGAGTCGAGCAGGTGGCTCCGGCATGCTCGGCAGGTGCTTCCGGCGTCTCCGGCACTTGGTTCTGGTGTGTCTGAGAGCTGGTTCCGGCATGTCCGGCAGATGATTCCAGAGTGTCCGCCAAGTGGTTCTGGCATACCCGGCTGGTGATTTGGGCATGTCACGTAGGTGGTTCCGGCGAGTGGAGCAGGTGACTCCGGCGTGCTTGGCAGGTTGTTCAGACGGGTCTGGCAGGTGTTTTCCGTCTGTTCGGGGTGTGGTTCCAGCATCTCATGCACATGGTTCTGGCACGTCTGAGATGTGGTTCCGGCCGGCCCGACAGGTGTTTCCACAGTGTCCGCCAAGTGGTACTGGCGTAGTTGGCAGGTGATTTTGGCATGACCGGCAGGTGGTTCCAGCAAGCCCGGCAGGTGATTCCGAAGTGTTCCCCAACTGACTGTGGCGTAGCCGGCACGTGATTTTTGCGTGTCCGGCAGGTGGTTCTGGCGAGTCGAGCAGGTGGTTCCGGCGTGCTCGGCAGGTGCTTCCGGGGTCATTGGCACGTGGTTCTGGCATATCTGAGAGGTGGTTCCGGCATGCCCGGCAGGTGATTCCGGAGTGTTCGCCAAGTGTTTCCGGCGTAGCCGGCAGGTGATTTTGCATGTCCAGCGGTCGTTCCGGCGGGTCGAGCCGGTGGTTCCGGCGTGTCCGGCAGGTGGTTCCGGTCTGTCCGGCAGGTGGTTCTGTGGTGTCCGGCACGAGGTTCAGTCTGAGAGGCTGTGCCGGCATGCCCCTCACGTGATTCCTGCTTGTCCCCGAAGTGGTGCTGGTGTAGCGGGCAGGTGATTTTGGCGTGTCCGGCAGGTGGTTCAGGCGAGTTGAGCAGGTGGTTGCGACGTGCTCGGCAGGTGCTTCCGGCGTCTCCGGCATGTCTTTCTGGCACATCTGACTGGTGGTTCCGGCATGCCCAAACGTTGATTCCGGTCTGTCCGGTAGGTGTTTCCGGCGTGTCCGGCACGTGCTTCCGGCACGTCTGACAGGTGGTTCCGGCATGTGCGGCAGGTGATTCCGTAGTGTCCGCCAGGTGGTTCTGGCATACCCGGCAGGTGATTTTGGCGTGTCCGGCAGGTGTTTCTGGCGAGTCGAGCAGGTGGCTCCGGCATGCTCGGCAGGTGCTTCCGGCGTCTCCGGCACTTGGTTCTGGTGTGTCTGAGAGCTGGTTCCGGCATGTCCGGCAGATGATTCCGGAGTGTCCGCCAAGTGGTTCTGGCATACCCAGCAGGTGATTTTGGCGTGTCAGGGAGGTGGTACGGGTGAGTCGAGCAGGTGGTTCCGGCGTCTCCGGCACGTGTTTCTGGCACATCTGACTGGTGGTTCCGGCATGCCCGAAAGGTGATTCCGGTCTGTCCGGTAGGTGGTTCCAGCCTGCACGGCATGTGGTTCTGGTACGTCTCAGAGGTGGTTGCGCATGCCCAACAGGTGATTCCGGACTGTCCGCCACATGGTTCTGGCACGTCTGAGAGGTGGTTCCGGCATGCCCGGCAGGTCATCCCAGAGAGTCCTCCAAGTGGTTCTGGCATAACACGCAGGAGATTTTGGCCTCTCTGGCAGGTTGATCCGTTGTGCTTGGCAGGTGGTTCAGGCTTGGCCGGCAGGTGGTTCCAGACTGTCCAGGACGTGTTTCCAGCTTCTCCGGCAGGTGGTTCTGGTACGTCTAAGAGGTGGTTCCGCCATGGCTGGCAGGTGATTCCGGACCGTCCCCCAGGTGGTTCTGGCCTAGCCACCAGTTGATATTGGCCTGTCCGGCAGGTGGTTCCAGCGAGTCGAACAGGTGGCTCCGGCGTGCTCGGCAGGTGCTTCCGGGGTCATTGGCACGTGGTTCTGGCATATCTGAGAGGTGGTTCCGGCATGTCCGGCAGGTGATTCCGGAGAGTTCGCCAAGTGTTTCCGGTGTAGCCGGCAGGTGATTTTGCATGTCCAGCGGTCGTTCCGGCGGGTCGAGCCGGTGGTTCCGGCGTGTCCGGCATGTGGTTCCGGTCTGTCCGGCAGGTGGTTCTGTGGTGTCCGGCATGAGGTTCAGTCTGAGAGGCTGTGCCGGCATGCCCCTCACGTGATTCCGGCTTGTCCCCGAAGTGGTGCTGGTGTAGCGGGCAGGTGATTTTGGCGTGTCCGGCAGGTGGTTCAGGCGAGTTGAGCAGGTGGTTGCGACGTGCTCGGCAGGTGCTTCCGGCGTCTCCGACACGTGTTTCTGGCACATCTGACTGGTGGTTCCGGCATGCCCAAAAGTTGATTCCGGTCTGTCCGCTAGGTGGTTCCGGCGTGCACGGCACGTGTTTCTGGTACGTCTCACAGGTGGTTGCGTATGCCCAACAGGTGATTCCGGACTGTCCGCCACGTGCTTCTGGCACGTCTGAGAGGTGGTTCCAACATGCCCGGCAGGTCATTTCGGAGAGTCGTCCAAGTGGTTCTGGCGTAGCCCGCAGGTGATTTTGGCGTGTCCGGCAGGTGGTTCCGCCGTGCTCGGCAGGTGGTTCAGGCATGGCCGTCACGTGGTTCCAGTCTGTCCAGGACGTGTTTCCAGCTTCTCCGGCAGGTGGTTCTGGTACGTCTGAGAGGTGGTTCCGCCATGGCTGGCAGGTGATCCCGGACTGAACCCCAGGTGGTTCTGGCATAGCCAGCAGTTGATATTGGCCTGTCCGGCAGGTGGTTCCTGCAAGTCGAACAGGTGGCTCCGGCGTGCTCGGCAGGTGGTTCCGGTCTGTCCGCTAGGTGTTTCCGGCGTGTCCAGCACGTGCTTCCGGCACGTCTGAGAGATGGTTCCGGCATGCGCGACAGGTGGTTTCGGAGTGTCCGCCAGGTGGTTCTGGCGTACCCGGCAGGTGATTTTGGCGTGTCCGGCAGGTGTTTCTGGCGAGTCGAGCAGGTGGCTCCGGCATGCTCGGCAGGTGCTTCCGGCGTCTCCGGCACGTGGTTCTGGTGTGTCTGAGAGCTGGTTCCGGCATGTCCGGCAGATGATTCCGGAGTGTCCGCCAAGTGGTTCTGGCATACCCGGCTGGTGCTTTGGGCATGTCAGGTAGGTGGTTCCGGCGAGTCGAGCAGGTGGCTCCGGCGTGCTCGGCAGGTTGTTCAGACCGGTCTGGCAGGTGGTATCCGTCTGTTCGGGGTGTGGTTCCAGCATCTCATGAACACGTTTCTGGCACGTCTGAGATGTGGTTCCAGCCGGCCCGACAGGTGTTTCCGCAGTGTCCGCCAAGCGGTTCTGGCGTAGTTGGCAGGTGATTTTGGCATGACTGGCAGGTGGTTCCAGCAAGCCTGGCAGGTGATTCCAAAGTGTTCACCAACTGGTTGTGGCGTAGCCGGCAGGTGATTTTTGCGTGATCGGCAGGTGGTTCTGGCGAGTCGAGCAGGTGGTTCCGGCGTGCTCGGCTGGTGCTTCCGGGGTCATTGGCACGGGGTTCTGGCATGTCTGAGAGGTGGTTCCTGCATGCCCGGCAAGTGATTCCGGAGTGTTCGCCAAGTGGTTCTGGCATAGTCGGCAGGTGATTTTGGCATGTCCGGCAGGTGGTTCAGGCGAGTTGAGCAGGTGGTTCCAACGTGCTTGGCAGGTGCTTCCGGCGTCTCCGGCACGTGTTTCTGGCACATCTGACAGGTGGTTCCGGCATGCCCGAAAGGTGATTCCGGTCTTTCCGGTAGGTGGTTCCAGCCTGCACGGCATGTGGTTCTGGTACGTCTCAGAGGTGGTTGCGCATGCCCAACAGGTGATTCCGGACTGTCCGCCACATGGTTCTGGCACGTCTGAGAGGTGGTTCCGGCATGCCCGGCAGGTCATCCCAGAGAGTCCTCCAAGTGGTTCTGGCATAACACGCAGGTGATTTTGGCGTGTCTGGCAGGTTGTTCCGTTGTGCTTGGCAGGTGGTTCAGGCTTGGCCGGCAGGTGGTTCCAGACTGTCCAGGACGTGTTTCCAGCTTCTCCGGCAGGTGGTTCTGGTACGTCTGAGAGGTGGTTCCGCCATGGCTGGCAGGTGATTGCGGACCGTCCCCCATGTGGTTCTGGCATAGCCAGCAGTCAATATTGGCCTGTCCGGCAGGTGGTTCCAGCGAGTCGAACAGGTGGCTCCGGCGTGCTCGGAAGGTGGTTCCGGTCTGTCCGGTAGGTGATTCCGGCGTGTCCGGCACGTGCTTCCAGCACGTCTGAGAGGTGGTTCCGGCATGCGCGATAGGTGATTTCGGAGTGTCCGCCAGGTGGTTCCGGCATACCCGGCAGGTGATTTTGGCGTGTCCGGCAGGTGTTTCTGGCGAGTCGAGCAGGTGGCTCCGGCATGCTCGGCAGGTGCTTCCGGCGTCTCCGGCACGTGGTTCTGGTGTGTCTTAGAGTTGGTTCCGGCATGTCCGGCAGATGATTCCGGAGTGTCTTCCAAGTGGTTCTGGCATACCCGGCTGGTGATTTGGGCATGTCAGGTAGGTGGTTCCGGCGAGTCGAGCAGGTGGCTCCGGCGTGCTCGGCAGGTTGTTCAGACGGGTCTGGCAGGTGTTTTCCGTCTTTTCGGGGTGTGGTTCCAGCATCTCATGCACATGGTTCTGGCACGTCTGAGATGTGGTTCCGGCCGGCCCGACAGGTGTTTCCACAGTGTCCGCCAAGTGGTACTGGCGTAGTTGGCAGGTGATTTTGGCGTGTCCGGCAGTTGGTTCAGGCGAGTTGAGCAGGTGGTTGCGACGTGCTCGGCAGGTGCTTCCGGCGTCTCCGGCACGTGTTTCTGGCACATCTGACTGGTGGTTCCGGCATGCCCAAAAGTTGATTCCGGTCTGTCCGGTAGGTGGTTCCGGCGTGCACGGCACGTGGTTCTGGTACGTCTCAGAGGTGGTTGCGTATGCCCAACAGGTGATTCCGGACTGTCCGCCACGTGCTTCTGGCACGTCTGAGAGGTGGTTCCAACATGCCCGGCAGGTCATTTCGGAGAGTCGTCCAAGTGGTTCTGGCGTAGCCCGCAGGTGATTTTGGCGTGTCCGGCAGGTGGTTCCGCCGTGCTCGGCAGGTGGTTCAGGCATGGCCGTCACGTGGTTCCAGTCTGTCCAGGACGTGTTTCCAGCTTCTCCGGCAGGTGGTTCTGGTACGTCTGAGAGGTGGTTCCGCCATGGCTGGCAGGTGATCCCGGACTGTCCCCCAGGTGGTTCTGGCATAGCCAGCAGTTGATATTGGCCTGTCCGGCAGGTGGTTCCAGCGAGTCGAACAGGTGGCTCCGGTGTTCTTGGCAGGTGGTTCCGGTCTGTCCGGTAGGTGTTTCCGGCGTGTCTGGCACGTGCTTCCGGCACGTCTGAGAGGTGGTTCCGGCATGCGCGGCAGGTGATTCCGTAGTGTCCGCCAGGTGGTTCTGGCATACCCGGCAGGTGATTTTGGCGTGTCCGGCAGGTGTTTCTGGCGAGTCGAGCAGGTGGCTCCGGCATGCTCGGCAGGTGCTTCCGGCGTCTCCGGCACGTGGTTCTGGTGTGTCTGAGAGCTGGTTCCGGCATGTCCGGCAGATGATTCCGGAGTGTCCGCCAAGTGGTTCTGGCATACCCGGCTGGTGCTTTGGGCATGTCAGGTAGGTGGTTCCGGCGAGTCGAGCAGGTGGCTCCGGCGTGCTCGGCAGGTTGTTCAGACCGGTCTGGCAGGTGGTATCCGTCTGTTCGGGGTGTGGTTCCAGCATCTCATGAACACGTTTCTGGCACGTCTGAGATGTGGTTCCAGCCGGCCCGACAGGTGTTTCCGCAGTGTCCGCCAAGCGGTTCTGGCGTAGTTGGCAGGTGATTTTGGCATGACTGGCAGGTGGTTCCAGCAAGCCTGGCAGGTGATTCCAAAGTGTTCACCAACTGGTTGTGGCGTAGCCGGCAGGTGATTTTTGCGTGATCGGCAGGTGGTTCTGGCGAGTCGAGCAGGTGGTTCCGGCGTGCTCGGCTGGTGCTTCCGGGGTCATTGGCACGGGGTTCTGGCATGTCTGAGAGGTGGTTCCTGCATGCCCGGCAAGTGATTCCGGAGTGTTCGCCAAGTGGTTCTGGCATAGTCGGGAGGTGATTTTGGCATGTCCGGCAGGTGGTTCAGGCGAGTTGAGCAGGTGGTTCCAACGTGCTTGGCAGGTGCTTCCGGCGTCTCCGGCACGTGTTTCTGGCACATCTGACAGGTGGTTCCGGCATGCCCGAAAGGTGATTCCGGTCTGTCCGGTAGGTGGTTCCAGCCTGCACGGCATGTGGTTCTGGTACGTCTCAGAGGTGGTTGCGCATGCCCAACAGGTGATTCCGTACTGTCCGCCACATGGTTCTGGCACGTCTGAGAGGTGGTTCCGGCATGCCCGGCAGGTCATCCCAGAGAGTCCTCCAAGTGGTTCTGGCATAACACGCAGGTGATTTTGGCGTGTCTGGCAGGTTGTTCCGTTGTGCTTGGCAGGTGGTTCAGGCTTGGCCGGCAGGTGGTTCCAGACTGTCCAGGACGTGTTTCCAGCTTCTCCGGCAGGTGGTTCTGGTACGTCTGAGAGGTGGTTCCGCCATGGCTGGCAGGTGATTCCGGACCGTCACCCAGGTGGTTCTGGCATAGCCAGCAGTTGATATTGGCCTGTCCGGCAGGTGGTTCCAGCGAGTCGAAAAGGTGGTTCCGGCGTGCTCGGCAGGTGGTTCCGGTCTGTCCGGTAGGTGATTCCGGCGTGTCGGGCACGTGCTTCCGGCACGTCTGAGAGGTGGTTCCGGCATGAGCGACAGTTGGTTTCGGAGTGTCCGCCAGGTGGTTCTGGCGTACCCGGCAGGTGATTTTGGCGTGTCCGGCAGGTGTTTCTGGCGAGTCGAGCAGGTGGCTCCGGCATGCTCGGCAGGTGCTTCCGGCGTCTCCGGCACGTGGTTCTGGTGTGTCTGAGAGCTGGTTCCGGCATGCCCGGCAGGTGATTCCGGAGTGTTCACCAAGTGTTTCCGGCGTAGCCGGCAGGTGATTTTGCATGTCCAGCGGTCGTTCCGGCGGGTCGAGCCGGTGGTTCCGGCGTGTCCGGCAGGTGGTTACGGTCTGACCGGCAGCTGGTTCTGTGGTGTCCGGCACGAGGTTCAGTCTGAGAGGCTGTGCCGGCATGACCCTCACGTGATTCCGGCTTGTCCCCGAAGTGGTGCTGGTGTAGTGGGCAGGTGATTTTGGCGTGTCCGGCAGGTGGTTCAGGCGAGTTGAGCAGGTGGTTGCGACGTGCTCGGCAGGTGTTTCCGGCGTCTCCGGCACGTGTTTCTGGCACATCTGACTGGTGGTTCCGGCATGCCCAAAAGTTGATTCCGGTCTGTCCGGTAGGTGGTTCCGGCGTGCACGGCCCGTGGTTCTGGTACGTCTCAGAGGTGGTTGCGTATGCCCAACAGGTGATTCCGGACTGTCCGCCACGTGCTTCTGGCACGTCTGAGAGGTGGTTAGAACATGCCCGGCAGGTCATTTCGCAGAGTCATCCAAGTGGTTCTGGCGTAGCCCGCAGGTGATTTTGGCGTGTCCGGCAGGTGGTTCCGCCGTGCTCGGCAGGTAGTTCAGGCATGGACGTCACGTGGTTCCAGTCTGTCCAGGACGTGTTTCCAGCTTCTCCGGCAGGTGGTTCTGGTACGTCTGAGAGGTGGTTCCGCCATGGCTGGCAGGTGATCCCGGACCGTCCCCCAGGTGGTTCTGGCATAGCCAGAAGTTGATATTGGCCTGTCCGGCAGGTGGATCCAGCGAGTCGAACAGGTGGCTCTGGCGTTCTTGGCAGCTGGTTCCGGTCTGTCCGGTAGGTGTTTCCGGAGTGTCTGGCACGTGCTTCCGGCACGTCTGAGAGGTGGTTCCGGCATGCGCGGCAGGTGATTCCGGAGTGTCCGCCAGGTGGTTCTGGCATACCCGGCAGGTGACTTTGGCGTGTCCGGCAGGTGTTTCTGGCGAGTCGAGCAGGTGGCTCCGGCATGCTCGGCAGGTGCTTCCGGCGTCTCCGGCACGTTGTTCTGGTGTGTCTGAGAGCTGGTTCTGGCAGGTCCGGCAGATGATTCCGTAGTGTCCGCCAAGTGGTTCTGGCATACCCAGCAGGTGATTTTGGCATGTCAGGGAGGTGGTACCGCTGAGTCGAGCAGGTGGTTCCGGCGTGCTCAGCAGGTGGTTCAGGCGGTTCTGGCACGTGGTATCCGTCTGTTCGGGGTTTGGTTCCAGCATCTCATGAACACGTTTCTGGCACGTCTGAGATGTGGTTCCAGCCGGCCCGACAGGTGTTTCCGCAGTGTCCGCCAAGCGGTTCTGGCGTAGTTGGCAGGTGATTTTGGCATGACTGGCAGGTGGTTCCAGCAAGCCTGGCAGGTGATTCCAAAGTGTTCACCAACTGGTTGTGGCGTAGCCGGCAGGTGATTTTTGCGTGATCGGCAGGTGGTTCTGGCGAGTCAAGCAGGTGGTTCCGGCGTGCTCGGCTGGTGCTTCCGGGGTTATTGACACGGGGTTCTGGCATGTCTGAGAGGTGGTTCCTGCGTGCCCGGCAAGTGATTCCGGAGTGTTCGCCAAGTGTTTCCGGCGTAGCCGGCAGGTGATTTTGCATGTCCAGTTGTCGTTCCGGCGGATTTAGCCGGTGGTTCCGGCGTGTCCGGCAGGTGGTTCCGGTCTGTCCGGCAGGTGGTTCTGTGGTGTCCGGCACGAGGTTCAGTCTGAGAGGCTGTGCCGGCATGCCCCTCACGTGATTCCGGCTTGTCCCCGAAGTGGTGCTGGTGTAGCAGGCAGGTGATTTTGGCGTGTCCGGCAGGTGGTTCAGGCGAGTTGAGCAGGTGGTTGCGACGTGCTCGGCAGGTGCTTCCGGCGTCTCCGGCACGTGTTTCTGGCACATCTGACTGGTGGTTCCGGCATGCCCAAAAGTTGATTCCGGTCTGTCCGGTAGGTGGTTCCGGCGTGCACGGCACGTGGTTCTGGTACGTCTCAGAGGTGGTTGCGTATGCCCAACAGGTGATTCCGGACTGTCCGCAACATGCTTCTGGCACGTCTGAGAGGTGGTTCCAACATGCCCGGCAGGTCATTTCGGAGAGTCGTCCAAGTGGTTCTGGTGTAGCCCGCAGGTGATTTTGGCGTGTCCGGCAGGTGGTTCCGCCGTGCTCGGCAGGTGGTTCAGGCATGGCCGTCACTTGGTTCCTGTCTGTCCAGGACGTGTTTCCAGCTTCTCCGGCAGGTGGTTCTGGTACATCTGAGAGGTGGTTCCGCCATGGCTGGCAGGTGATCCCGGACTGTCCCCCAGGTGGTTCTGGCATAGCCAGCAGTTGATATTGGCCTGTCCGGCAGGTGGTTCCAGCGAGTCGAACAGGTGGCTCCGGCGTTCTTGGCAGGTGGTTCCGGTCTGTCCGGTAGGTGTTTCCGGCGTGTCTGGCACGTGCTTCCGGCACGTCTGAGAGGTGGTTCCGGCATGCGCGGCAGGTGATTCCATAGTGTCCGGCAGGTGGTTCTGGCATACCCGGCAGGTGATTTTGGCGTGTCCGGCAGGTGTTTCTGGCGCGTCGAGCTGGTGGCTCCGGCATGCTCGGCAGGTGCTTCCGGCGTCTCCGGCACGTTGTTCTGGTGTGTCTGAGAGCTGGTTCCGGCATGTCCGGCAGATGATTCCGGAGTGTCCGCCAAGTGGTTCTGCAATACCCAGCAGGTGATTTTGGCGTGTCAGGGAGGTGGTACCGGTGAGTCGAGCAGGTGGTTCCGGCGTGCTCAGCAGGTGGTTCAGGCGGTTCTGGCAGGTGGTATCCGTCTGTTCGGGGTGTGGTTCCAGCATCTCATGAACACGTTTCTGGCACGTCTGAGATGTGGTTCCAGCCGGCCCGACAGGTGTTTCCGCAGTGTCCGCCAAGCGGTTCTGGCGTAGTTGGCAGGTGATTTTGGCATGACTGGCAGGTGGTTCCAGCAAGCCTGGCCGGTGATTCCAAAGTGTTCACCAACTGGTTGTGGCGTAGCCGGCAGGTGATTTTTGCGTGATCGGCAGGTGGTTCTGGCGAGTCGAGCAGGTGGTTCCGGCGTGCTCGGCTGGTGCTTCCGGGGTCATTGGCACGGGGTTCTGGCATGTCTGAGAGGTGGTTCCTGCATGCCCGGCAAGTGATTCCGGAGTGTTCGCCAAGTGGTTCTGGCATAGTCGGCAGGTGATTTTGGCATGTCTGGCAGGAGGTTCAGGCGAGTTGAGCAGGTGGTTCCAACGTGCTTGGCAGGTGCTTCCGGCGTCTCCGGCACGTGTTTCTGGCACATCTGACAGGTGGTTCCTGCATGCCCGAACGGTGATTCCGGTCTGTCCAGTAGGTGGTTCCAGCCTGCACGGCATGTGGTTCTGGTACGTCTCAGAGGTGGTTGCGCATGCCCAACAGGTGATTCCGGACTGTCCGCCACATGGTTCTGGCACGTCTGAGAGGTGGTTCCGGCATGCCCGGCAGGTCATCCCAGAGAGTCCTCCAAGTGGTTCTGGCATAACACGCAGGTGATTTTGGCGTGTCTGGCAGGTTGATCCGTTGTGCTGGGCAGGTGGTTCAGGCTTGGCCGGCAGGTGGTACAGACTGTCGAGGACGTGTTTCCAGCTTCTCCGGCAGGTGGTTCTGGTACGTCTGAGAGGTGGTTCCGCCATGGCTGGCAGGCGATTCCGGACCGTCCCCCAGATGGTTCTGGCATAGCCAGCAGTTGATATTGGCATGTCCGGCAGGTGGTTCCAGCGAGTCGAACAGGTGGCTCCGGCGTGCTCGGCAGGTGGTTCCGGTCCGTCCGGTAGGTTATTCCGGTGTGTCCGGCACGTGCTTCCGGCATGTCTGAGAGGTGGTTCCGGCATGCGCGACAGGTGGTTTCGGAGTATCCGCCAGGTGGTTCTGGCGTACCCGGCAGGTGATTTTGGCGTGTCCGGCAGGTGTTTCTGGCGAGTCGAGCAGGTGGCTCCGGCATGCTCGGCAGGTGCTTAAGGCGTCTCCGGCACGTGGTTCTGGTGTGTCTGAGAGCTGGTTCCGGCTTGTCCGGCAGATGATTCCGGAGTGTCCGCCAAGTGGTTCTGGCATACCCGGCTGCTGATTTGGGCATGTCAGGTAGGTGGTTCCGGCGAGTCGAGCAGGTGGCTCCGGCGTGCTCGGCAGGTGGTTCAGGCAGGTCTGGCAGGTGTTTTCCGTCTGTTCGGGGTGTGGTTCCAGCATCTCACGCACATGGTTCTGGCACGTCTGAGATGTGGTTCCGGCCGGCCCGACAGGTGTTTCCACAGTGTCCGCCAAGTGGTACTGGCGTAGTTGGCAGGTGATTTTGGCATGACCGGCAGGTGGTTCCAGCAAGCCCGGCAGGTGATTCCGAAGTGTTCCCCAACTGGTTGTGGCGTAGCTGGCAGGTGATTTTTGTGTGTCCGGCAGGTGGTTCTGGCGAGTCGAGCAGGTGCTTCCGGCATGCTCGGCAGGTGCTTCCGGGGTCATTGGCACGTGGTTCTGGCATATCTGAGAGGTGGTTCCGGCATGCCCGGGAGATGATTTCGGAGTGTTCGCCAAGTGTTTCCGGTGTAGCCGGCAGGTGATTTTGCATGTCCAGCGGTCGTTCCGGCGGGTCGAGCCGGTGGTTCCGGCGTGTCCGGCAGGTGGTTCCGGTCTGTCCGGCAGGTGGTTCTGTGGTGTCCGGCACGAGGTTCAGTCTGAGAGGCTGTGCCGGCATGCCCCTCACGTGATTCCGGCTTGTCCCCGAAGTGGTGCTGGTGTAGCGGGCAGGTGAATTTGGCGTGTCCGGCAGGTGGTTCAGGCGAGTTGAGCAGGTGGATGCGACGTGCTCGGCAGGTGCTTCCGGCGTCTCCGGCACGTGTTTCTGGCACATCTGACTGGTGGTTCCGGCATGCCCAAAAGTTGATTCCGGTCTGTACGGTAGGTGGTTCCGGCGTGCACGGCACGTGGTTCTGGTACGTCTCAGAGGTGGTTGCGTAAGCCCAACAGGTGATTCCGGACTGGCCGCCACGTGCTTCTGGCACGTCTGAGAGGTGGTTCCAACATGCCCGACAGGTCATTTCGGAGAGTCGTCCAAGTGGTTCTGGCGTAGCCCGCAGGTGATTTTGGCGTGTCCGGCAGGTGGTTCCGCCGTGCTCGGCAGGTGGTTCAGGCATGGCCGTCACGTGGTTCCAGTCTGTCCAGGACGTGTTTCCAGCTTCTCCGGCAGGTGGTTCTGGTACGTCTGAGAGGTGGTTCCGCCATGGCTGGCAGGTGATCCCGGACCGTCCCCCAGGTGGTTCTGGCATAGCCAGCAGTTGATATTGGCCTGTCCGGCAGGTGGTTCCAGCAAGTCGAACAGGTGGCTCCGGCGTGCTCGGCAGGTGGTTCCGGTCTGTCCGGTAGGTGTTTCCGGCGTGTCTGGCACGTGCCTCCGGCACGTCTGAGGGGTGGTTCCGGCATGCGCGGCAGGTGATTCCGTAGTGTCCGCCAGGTGGTTCTGGCATACCCGGCAGGTGATTTTGGCGTGTCCGGCAGGTGTTTCTGGCGAGTCGAGCAGGTGGTTCCGGCATGCTCGGCAGGTGCTTCCGGCGTCTCCGGCACTTGGTTCTGGTGTGTCTGAGAGCTGGTTCCGGCATGTCCGGCAGATGATTCCGGAGTGTCCGCCAAGTGGTTCTGGCATACCCAGCAGGTGATTTAGGCGTGTCATTGAGGTGGTACCGGTGAGTCGAGCAGGTGGTTCCGGCGTGCTCAGCAGGTGGTTCAGGCGGTTCTGGCAGGTGGTATCCGTCTGTTCGGGGTGTGGTTCCAGCATCTCATGAACACGTTTCTGGCATGTCTGAGATGTGGTTCCAGCCGGCCCGACAGGTGTTTCCGCAGTGTCTGCCAAGCGGTTCTGGCGTAGTTGGCAGGTGATTTTGGCATGAGCGGCAGGTGGTTCCAGCAAGCCTGGCAGGTGATTCCAAAGTGTTCACCAACTGGTTGTGGCGTAGCCGGCAGGTGATTTTTGCGTGATCGGCAGGTGGTTCTGGCGAGTCGAGCAGGTGGTTCCGGCGTGCTCGGCTGGTGCTTCCGGGGTCATTGGCACGGGGTTCTGTCATGTCTGAGAGGTGGTTCCTGCATGCCCGGCAAGTGATTCCGGAGTGTTCTCCAAGTGGTTCTGGCATACTCGGCAGGTGATTTTGGCATGTCCGGCAGGTGGTTCAGGCGAGTTGAGCAGGTGGTTCCAACGTGCTTGGCAGGTGCTTCCGGCGTCTCCGGCACGTGTTTCTGGCACATCTGACAGGTGGTTCCGGCATGCCCGAAAGGTGATTCCGGTCTGTCCGGTAGGTGGTTCCAGCCTGCACGGCATGTGGTTCTGGTACGTCTCAGAGGTGGTTGCGCATGCCCAACAGGTGATTCCGGACTGTCCGCCACATGGTTCTGGCACGTCTGAGAGGTGGTTCCGGCATGCCCGGCAGGTCATCCCAGAGAGTCCTCCAAGTGGTTCTGGCATAGCACGTAGGTGATATTGGCGTGTCTGGCAGGTTGTTCCGTTGTGCTTGTCAGGTGGTTCAGGCTTGGCCGGCAGGTGTTTCCAGACTGTCCAGGACTTGTTTCCAGCTTCTCCAACAGGTGGTTCTGGTACGTCTGAGAGGTGGTTCCGCCATGGCTGGCAGGTGATTCCGGACCGTCCCCCAGGTGGTTCTGGCATAGCCAGCAGTTGATATTGGCCTGTCCGGTAGGTGGTTCCAGCGAGTCGAACAGGTGGCTCCGGCGTGCTCGGCAGGTGGTTCCGGTCTGTCCGGTAGGTGATTCCGGCGTGTCCGGCACGTGCTTCCGGCACGTCTGAGAGGTGGTTCCGGCATGCGCGACAGGTGATTTCGGAGTGTCCGCCAGGTGGTTCTGGCGTACCCGGCAGGTGATTTTGGCGTGTCCGGCAGGTGTTTCTGGCGAGTCGAGCAGGTGGCTCCGGCATGCTCGGCAGGTGCTTCCGGCGTCTCCGGCACTTGGTTCTGGTGTGTCTGAGCGCTGCTTCCGGCGTGTCAGGCAGATGATTCCGGAGTGTCCGCCAAGTGGTTCTGGCATACCCGGCTGGTGATTTGGGACTGTCAGGTAGGTGGTTCCGGCGAGTCGAGCAGGTGGCTCCAGCGGGCTCGGCAGGTTGTTCAGACGGGTCTGGCAGGTGTTTTCCGTCTGTTCGGGGTGTGGTTCCAGCATCTCATGCACTTGGTTCAGGCATGTCTGAGATGTGGTTCCGGCCGGCCCGACAGGTGTTTCCACAGTGTCCGCCAAGTGGTACTGGCGTAGTTGGCAGGTGATTTTGGCATGACCGGCAGGTGGTTCCAGCAAGCCCGGCAGGTGATTCCGAAGTGTTCCCCAACTGGTTGTGGCGTAGCCGGCAGGTGACTTTTGCGTGTCCGGCAGGTGGTTCTGGCGATTCGAGCAGGTGGTTCCGGCGTGCTCGGCAGGTGCTTCCGGGGTCATTGGCACGTTGTTCTGGCATATCTGAGAGGTGGTTCCGGCATGCCCGGCAGGTGATTCCGGAGTGTTCGCCAAGTGTTTCCGGCGTAGCCGGCAGGTGATTTTGCATGTCCAGCGGTCGTTCCGGCGGGTCAAGCCGGTGGTTCCGGCGTGTCCGGCAGGTGGTTCCGGTCTGTCCGGCAGGTGGCTCTGTGGTGTCCGGCACGAGGTTCAGTCTGAGAGGCTGTGCCGGCATGCCCCTCACGTGATTCTGGCTTGTCCCCGAAGTGGTGCTGGTGTAGCGGGCAGGTGATTTTGGCGTGTCCGGCAGGTGGTTCAGGCGAGTTGAGCAGGTGGTTGCGACGTGCTCGGCAGGTGCTTCCGGCGTCTCCGGCACGTGTTTCTGGCACATCTGACTGGTGGTTCCGGCATGCCCAAAAGTTGATTCCGGTCTGTCCGGTACGTGATTCCGGCGTGCACGGCACGTTGTTCTGGTACGAGTCAGAGGTGGTTGCGTATGCCCAACAGGTGATTCCGGACGGTCCGCCACGTGCTTCTGGCACGTCTGAGAGGTGGTTCCAACATGCCCGGCAGGTCATTTCGGAGAGTCGTCCAAGTGGTTCTGTCGTAGCCCGCAGGTGATTTTGGCGTGTCCGGCAGGTGGTTCCGCCGTGCTCGGCAGGTGGTTCAGGCATGGCCGTCACGTGGTTCCAGTCTGTCCAGGACGTGTTTCCAGCTTCTCCGGCAGGTGGTTCTGGTACGTCTGAGAGGTGGTTCCGCCATGGCTGGCAGGTGATCCCAGACCGTCCCCCAGGTGGTTCTGGCATAGCCAGTAGTTGATATTGGCCTGTCCGGCAGGTGGTTCCAGCGAGTCGAACAGGTGGCTCCGGCGTTCTTGGCAGGTGGTTCCGGTCTGTCCGGTAGGTGTTTCCGGCGTGTCCGGCACGTGCTTCCGGCACGTCTGACAGGTGGTTCCGGCATGTGCGGCAGGTGATTCCGTAGTGTCCGCCAGGTGGTTCTGGCATACCCGGCAGGTGATTTTGGCGTGTCCGGCAGGTGTTTCTGGCGAGTCGAGCAGGTGGCTCCGGCATGCTCGGCAGGTGCTTCCGGCGTCTCCGGCACTTGGTTCTGGTGTGTCTGAGAGCTGGTTCCGGCATGTCCGGCAGATGATTCCGGAGTGTCTGCCAAGTGGTTCTGGCATACCCAGCAGGTGATTTTGGCGTGTCAGGGAGGTGGTACCGGTGAGTCGAGCAGGTGGTTCCGGCGTGCTCAGCAGGTGGTTCAGGCGGTTCTGGCAGGTGGTATCCTTCTGTTCGGGGTGTGGTTCCAGCATCTCATGAACACGTTTCTGGCACGTCTGAGATGTGGTTCCAGCCGGCCCGACAGGTGTTTCCGCAGTGTCCGCCAAGCGGTTCTGGCGTAGTTGGCAGGTGATTTTGGCATGACTGGCAGGTGGTTCCAGCAAGCCTGGCAGGTGATTCCAAAGTGTTCACCAACTGGTTGTGGCGTAGCCGGCAGGTGATTTTTGCGTGATCGGCAGGTGGTTCTGGCGAGTCGAGCAGGTGGTTCCGGCGTGCTCGGCTGGTGCTTCCGGGGTCATTGGCACGGGGTTCTGGCATGTCTGAGAGGTGGTTCCTGCATGCCCGGCAAGTGATTCCGGAGTGTTCGCCAAGTGGTTCTGGCATAGTCGGCAGGTGATTTTGGCATGTCCGGCAGGTGGTTCAGGCGAGTTGAGCAGGTGGTTCCAACGTGCTTGGCAGGTGCTTCCGGCGCCTCCGGCACGTGTTTCTGACACATCTGACAGGTGGTTCCGGCATGCCCGAAAGGTGATTCCGGTCTGTCCGGTAGGTGGTTCCAGCCTGCACGGCATGTGGTTCTGGTACGTCTCAGAGGTGGTTGCGCATGCCCAACAGGTGATTCCGGACTGTCCGCCACATGGTTCTGGCACGTCTGAGAGGTGGTTCCGGCATGCCCGGCAGGTCATCCCAGAGAGTCCTCCAAGTGGTTCTGGCATAACACGCAGGAGATTTTGGCCTGTCTGGCAGGTTGTTCCGTTGTGCTTGACAGGTGGTTCAGGCTTGGCCGGCAGGTGGTTCCAGACTGTCCAGGACGTGATTCCAGCTTCTCCGGCAGGTGGTTCTGGTACGTCTAAGAGGTGGTTCCGCCATGGCTGGCAGGTGTTTCCGGACCGTCCCCCAGGTGGTTCTGGCCTAGCCACCAGTTGATATTGGCCTGTCCGGCAGGTGGTTCCAGCGAGTCGAACAGGTGGCTCCGGCCTGCTCGGCAGGTGGTTCTGGTCTGTCCGGTAGGTGATTCCGGCGTTTCCGGCACGTGCTTCCGGCACGTCTGAGAGGTGGTTCCGGCATGCGCGACAGGTGATTTCGGAGTGTCCGCCAGGTGGTTCTTGCGTACCCGGCAGGTGATTTTGGCGTGTCCGGCAGGTGTTTCTGGCGAGTCGAGCAGGTGGCTCCGGCATGCTCGGCAGGTGCTTCCGGCGTCTCCGGCACTTGGTTCTGGTGTGTCTGAGAGCTGGTTCCGGCATGTCCGGCAGATGATTCCGGAGTGTCCGCCAAGTGGTTCTGGCATACCCGGCTGGTGATTTGGGCATGTCACGTAGGTGGTTCCGGCGAGTGGAGCAGGTGACTCCGGCGTGCTTGGCAGGTTGTTCAGACGGGTCTGGCAGGTGTTTTCCGTCTGTTCGGGGTGTGGTTCCAGCATCTCATGCACATGGTTCTGGCACGTCTGAGATGTGGTTCCGGCCGGCCCGACAGGTGTTTCCACAGTGTCCGCCAAGTGGTACTGGCGTAGTTGGCAGGTGATTTTGGCATGACCGGCAGGTGGTTCCAGCAAGCCCGGCAGGTGATTCCGAAGTGTTCCCCAACTGACTGTGGCGTAGCCGGCAGGTGATTTTTGCGTGTCCGGCAGGTGGTTCTGGCGAGTCGAGCAGGTGGTTCCGGCGTGCTCGGCAGGTGCTTCCGGGGTCATTGGCACGTGGTTCTGGCAGATCTGAGAGGTGGTTCCGGCATGCCCGGCAGGTGATTCCGGAGTGTTCGCCAAGTGTTTCCGGCGTAGCCGGCAGGTGATTTTGCATGTCCAGCGGTCGTTCCGGCGGGTCGAGCCGGTGGTTCCGGCGTGTCCGGCAGGTGGTTCCGGTCTGTCCGGCAGGTGGTTCTGTGGTGTCCGGCACGAGGTTCAGTCTGAGAGGCTGTGCCGGCATGCCCCTCACGTGATTCCTGCTTGTCCCCGAAGTGGTGCTGGTGTAGCGGGCAGGTGATTTTGGCGTGTCCGGCAGGTGGTTCAGGCGAGTTGAGCAGGTGGTTGCGACGTGCTCGGCAGGTGCTTCCGGCGTCTCCGGCATGTCTTTCTGGCACATCTGACTGGTGGTTCCGGCATGCCCAAACGTTGATTCCGGTCTGTCCGGTAGGTGTTTCCGGCGTGTCCGGCACGTGCTTCCGGCACGTCTGACAGGTGGTTCCGGCATGTGCGGCAGGTGATTCCGTAGTGTCCGCCAGGTGGTTCTGGCATACCCGGCAGGTGATTTTGGCGTGTCCGGCTGGTGTTTCTGGCGAGTCGAGCAGGTGGCTCCGGCATGCTCGGCAGGTGCTTCCGGCGTCTCCGGCACTTGGTTCTGGTGTGTCTGAGAGCTGGTTCCGGCATGTCCGGCAGATGATTCCGGAGTGTCCGCCAAGTGGTTCTGGCATACCCAGCAGGTGATTTAGGCGTGTCAGGGAGGTGGTACCGGTGAGTCGAGCAGGTGGTTCCGGCGTGCTCAGCAGGTGGTTCAGGCGGTTCTGGCAGGTGGTATCCGTCTGTTCGGGGTGTGGTTCCAGCATCTCATGAACACGTTTCTGGCACGTCTGAGATGTGGTTCCAGCCGGCCCGACAGGTGTTTCCGCAGTGTCCGCCAAGCGGTTCTGGCGTAGTTGGCAGGTGATTTTGGCATGACTGGCAGGTGGTTCCAGCAAGCCTGGCAGGTGATTCCAAAGTGTTCACCAACTGGTTGTGGCGTAGCCGGCAGGTGATTTTTGCGTGATCGGCAGGTGGTTCTGGCGAGTCGAGCAGGTGGTTCCGGCGTGCTCGGCTGGTGCTTCCGGGGTCATTGGCACGGGGTTCTGGCATGTCTGAGAGGTGGTTCCTGCATGCCCGGCAAGTGATTCCGGAGTGTTCGCCAAGTGGTTCTGGCATAGTCGGCAGGTGATTTTGGCATGTCCGGCAGGTGGTTCAGGCGAGTTGAGCAGGTGGTTCCAACGTGCTTGGCAGGTGCTTCCGGCGTCTCCGGCACGTGTTTCTGGCACATCTGACAGGTGGTTCCGGCATGCCCGAAAGGTGATTCCGGTCTGTCCGGTAGGTGGTTCCAGCCTGCACGGCATGTGGTTCTGGTACGTCTCAGAGGTGGTTGCGCATGCCCAACAGGTGATTCCGGACTGTCCGCCACATGGTTCTGGCACGTCTGAGAGGTGGTTCCGGCATGCCCGGCAGGTCATCCCAGAGAGTCCTCCAAGTGGTTCTGGCATAACACGCAGGAGATTTTGGCCTGTCTGGCAGGTTGTTCCGTTGTGCTTGGCAGGTGGTTCAGGCTTGGCCGGCAGGTGGTTCCAGACTGTCCAGGACGTGTTTCCAGCTTCTCCGGCAGGTGGTTCTGGTACGTCTAAGAGGTGGTTCCGCCATGGCTGGCAGGTGATTCCGGACCGTCCCCCAGGTGGTTCTGGCCTAGCCACCAGTTGATATTGGCCTGTCCGGCAGGTGGTTCCAGCGAGTCGAACAGGTGGCTCCGGCGTGCTCGGCAGGTGCTTCCGGGGTCATTGGCACGTGGTTCTGGCATATCTGAGAGGTGGTTCCGGCATGCCCGGCAGGTGATTCCGGAGTGTTCGCCAAGTGTTTCCGGCGTAGCCGGCAGGTGATTTTGCATGTCCAGCGGTCGTTCCGGCGGGTCGAGCCGGTGGTTCCGGCGTGTCCGGCAGGTGGTTCCGGTCTGTCCGGCAGGTGGTTCTGTGGTGTCCGGCACGAGGTTCAGTCTGAGAGGCTGTGCCGGCATGCCCCTCACGTGATTCCTGCTTGTCCCCGAAGTGGTGCTGGTGTAGCGGGCAGGTGATTTTGGCGTGTCCGGCAGGTGGTTCAGGCGAGTTGAGCAGGTGGTTGCGACGTGCTCGGCAGGTGCTTCCGGCGTCTCCGGCATGTCTTTCTGGCACATCTGACTGGTGGTTCCGGCATGCCCAAACGTTGATTCCGGTCTGTCCGGTAGGTGGTTCCGGCGTGCACGGCACGTGGTTCTGGTACGTCTCAGAGGTGGTTGCGTATGCCCAACAGGTAATTCCGGACTGTCCGCCACGTGCTTCTGGCACGTCTGAGAGGTGGTTCCAACATGCCCGGCAGGTCATTTCGGAGAGTCGCCCACGTGGTTCTGGCGTAGCCCGCAGGTGATTTTGGCATGTCCGGCAGGTGGTTCCGCCGTGCTCGTCAGGTGGTTCAGGCATGGCCGTCACGTGGTTCCAGTCTGTCCAGGACGTGTTTCCAGCTTCTCCGGCAGGTGGTTCTGGTACGTCTGAGAGGTGGTTCCGCCATGGCTGGCAGGTGATCCCGGACTGTCCCCCAGGTGGTTCTGGCATAGCCAGCAGTTGATATTGGCCTGTCCGGCAGGTGGTTCCAGCGAGTCGAACAGGTGGCTCCGGCGTTCTTGGCAGGTGGTTCCGGTCTGTCCGGTAGGTGTTTCCGGCGTGTCCGGCACGTGCTTCCGGCACGTCTGACAGGTGGTTCCGGCATGTGCGGCAGGTGATTCCGTAGTGTCCGCCAGGTGGTTCTGGCATACCCGGCAGGTGATTTTGGCGTGTCCGGCAGGTGTTTCTGGCGAGTCGAGCAGGTGGCTCCGGCATGCTCGGCAGGTGCTTCCGGCGTCTCCGGCACTTGGTTCTGGTGTGTCTGAGAGCTGGTTCTGGCATGTCCGGCAGATGATTCCGGAGTGTCCGCCAAGTGGTTCTGGCATACCCAGCAGGTGATTTTGGCGTGTCAGGGAGGTGGTACCGGTGAGTCGAGCAGGTGGTTCCGGCATGCTCAGCAGGTGGTTCAGGCGGTTCTGGCAGGTGGTATCCGTCTGTTCGGGGTGTGGTTCCAGCATCTCATGAACACGTTTCTGGCACGTCTGAGATGTGGTTCCAGCCGGCCCGACAGGTGTTTCCGCAGTGTCCGCCAAGCGGTTCTGGCGTAGTTGGCAGGTGATTTTGGCATGACTGGCAGGTGGTTCCAGCAAGCCTGGCAGGTGATTCCAAAGTGTTCACCAACTGGTTGTGGCGTAGCCGGCAGGTGATTTTTGCGTGATCGGCAGGTGGTTCTGGCGAGTCGAGCAGGTGGTTCCGGCGTGCTCGGCTGGTGCTTCCGGGGTCATTGGCACGGGGTTCTGGCATGTCTGAGAGGTGGTTCCTGCATGCCCGGCAAGTGATTCCGGAGTGTTCGCCAAGTGGTTCTGGCATAGTCGGCAGGTGATTTTGGCATGTCCGGCAGGTGGTTCAGGCGAGTTGAGCAGGTGGTTCCAACGTGCTTGGCAGGTGCTTCCGGCGTCTCCGGCACGTGTTTCTGGCACATCTGACAGGTGGTTCCGGCATGCCCGAAAGGTGATTCCGGTCTGTCCGGTAGGTGGTTCCAGCCTGCACGGCATGTGGTTCTGGTACGTCTCAGAGGTGGTTGCGCATGCCCAACAGGTGATTCCGGACTGTCCGCCACATGGTTCTGGCACGTCTGAGAGGTGGTTCCGGCATGCCCGGCAGGTCATCCCAGAGAGTCCTCCAAGTGGTTCGGGCATAACACGCAGGTGATTTTGGCGTGTCTGGCAGGTTGTTCCGTTGTGCTTGGCAGGTGGTTCAGGCTTGGCCGGCAGGTGGTTCCAGACTGTCCAGGACGTGTTTCCAGCTTCTCCGGCAGGTGGTTCTGGTACGTCTGAGAGGTGGTTCCGCCATGGCTGGCAGGTGATTCCGGACCGTACCCCAGGTGGTTCTGGCATAGCCAGCAGTTGATATTGGCCTGTCCGGCAGGTGGTTCCAGCGAGTCGAACAGGTGGCTCCGGCGTGCTCGGTAGGTGGTTCCGGTCTGTCCGGTAGGTGATTCCGGCGTGTCCGGCACGTGATTCCGGCACGTCTGAGAGGTGGTTCCGGCATGCGCGACAGGTGGTTTCGGAGTGTCCGTCAGGTTGTTCTGGCGTACCCGGCAGGTGATTTTGGCGTGTCCGGCAGGTGTTTCTGGCGAGTCGAGCAGGTGGCTCCGGCATGGTCGGCAGGTGCTTCCGGCGTCTCCGGCACGTGGTTCTGGTGTGTCTGAGAGCTGGTTCCGGCATGTCCGGCAGATGATTCCGGAGTGTCCGCCAAGTGGTTCTGGCATACCCGGCTGGTGATTTGGGCATGTCAGGTAGGTGGTTCCGGCGAGTCGAGCAGGTGGCTCCGGCGTGCTCGGCAGGTTGTTCAGACGGGTCTGGCAGGTGTTTTCCGTCTGTTCGGGGTGTGGTTCCAGCATCTCACGCACATGGTTCTGGCACGTCTGAGATGTGGTTCCGGCCGGCCCGACAGGTGTTTCCACAGTGTCCGCCAAGTGGTACTGGCGTAGTTGGCAGGTGATTTTGGCATGACCGGCAGGTGGTTCCAGCAAGGCCAGCAGGTGATTCCGAAGTGTTCCCCAACTGGTTGTTGCGTAGCCGGCAGGTGATTTTTGCGTGTCCGGCAGGTGGTTCTGGCGAGTTGAGCAGGTGGTTCCGGCGTGCTCGGCAGGTGCATCCGGGGTCATTGGCACGTGGTTCTTGCATATCTGAGAGGTGGTTCCGGCATGGCCGGCAGGTGATTCCGGAGTGTTCGCCAAGTGTTTCCGGCGTAGCCGGCAGGTGATTTTGCATGTCCAGCGGTCGTTCCGGCATGTCGAGCCGGTGGTTCCGGCGTGTCCGGCAGGTGGTTCCGGTCTGTCCGGCAGGTGTTTCTGTGGTGTCCGGCACGAGGTTCAGTCTGAGAGGCTGTGCCGGCATGCCCCTCACGTGATTCCGGCTTGTCCCCGAAGTGGTGCTGGTGTAGCGGGCAGGTGATTTTGGCGTGTCCGGCAGGTGGTTCAGGCGAGTTGAGCAGGTGGTTGCGACGTGCTCGGCAGGTGCTTCCGGCGTCTCCGGCACGTGTTTCTGGCACATCTGACTGGTGGTTCCGGCATGCCCAAAAGTTGATTCCGGTCTGTCCGGTAGGTGGTTCCGGCGTGCACGGCACGTGGTTCTGGTACGTCTCAGAGGTGGTTGCGTACGCCCAACAGGTGATTCCGGACTGTCCGGCACGTGCTTCTGGCACGTCTGAGAGGTGGTTCCAACATGCCCGGCAGGTCATTTCGGAGAGTCGTCCAAGTGGTTCTGGCGTAGCCCGCAGGTGATTTTGGCGTGTCCGGCAGGTGGTTCCGCCGTGCTCGGCAGGTGGTTCAGGCATGGCCGTCACGTGGTTCCAGTCTGTCCAGGACGTGTTTCCAGCTTCTCCGGCAGGTGGTTCTGGTACGTCTGAGAGGTGGTTCCGCCATGGCTGGCAGGTGATCCCGGACCGTCCCCCAGGTGGTTCTGGCATAGCCAGCAGTTGATATTGGCCTGTCCGGCAGGTGGTTCCAGCAAGTCGAACAGGTGGCTCCGGCGTGCTCGGCAGGTGGTTCCGGTCTGTCCGGTAGGTGTTTCCGGCGTGTCTGGCACGTGCCTCCGGCACGTCTGAGGGGTGGTTCCGGCATGCGCGGCAGGTGATTCCGTAGTGTCCGCCAGGTGGTTCTGGCATACCCGGCAGGTGATTTTGGCGTGTCCGGCAGGTGTTTCTGGCGAGTCGAGCAGGTGGTTCCGGCATGCTCGGCAGGTGCTTCCGGCGTCTCCGGCACTTGGTTCTGGTGTGTCTGAGAGCTGGTTCCGGCATGTCCGGCAGATGATTCCGGAGTGTCCGCCAAGTGGTTCTGGCATACCCAGCAGGTGATTTAGGCGTGTCATTGAGGTGGTACCGGTGAGTCGAGCAGGTGGTTCCGGCGTGCTCAGCAGGTGGTTCAGGCGGTTCTGGCAGGTGGTATCCGTCTGTTCGGGGTGTGGTTCCAGCATCTCATGAACACGTTTCTGGCATGTCTGAGATGTGGTTCCAGCCGGCCCGACAGGTGTTTCCGCAGTGTCTGCCAAGCGGTTCTGGCGTAGTTGGCAGGTGATTTTGGCATGAGCGGCAGGTGGTTCCAGCAAGCCTGGCAGGTGATTCCAAAGTGTTCACCAACTGGTTGTGGCGTAGCCGGCAGGTGATTTTTGCGTGATCGGCAGGTGGTTCTGGCGAGTCGAGCAGGTGGTTCCGGCGTGCTCGGCTGGTGCTTCCGGGGTCATTGGCACGGGGTTCTGTCATGTCTGAGAGGTGGTTCCTGCATGCCCGGCAAGTGATTCCGGAGTGTTCTCCAAGTGGTTCTGGCATACTCGGCAGGTGATTTTGGCATGTCCGGCAGGTGGTTCAGGCGAGTTGAGCAGGTGGTTCCAACGTGCTTGGCAGGTGCTTCCGGCGTCTCCGGCACGTGTTTCTGGCACATCTGACA
Organism: Equus przewalskii; assembly: GCF_037783145.1. Taxonomy (NCBI): domain Eukaryota; kingdom Metazoa; phylum Chordata; class Mammalia; order Perissodactyla; family Equidae; genus Equus; species Equus przewalskii. The sequence continues at coordinate 92,382 of NW_027227437.1, read as the reverse complement.
GGTGGTTCCGGCATGCCCGAAAGGTGATTCCGGTCTGTCCGGTAGGTGGTTCCAGCCTGCACGGCATGTGGTTCTGGTACGTCTCAGAGGTGGTTGCGCATGCCCAACAGGTGATTCCGGACTGTCCGCCACATGGTTCTGGCACGTCTGAGAGGTGGTTCCGGCATGCCCGGCAGGTCATCCCAGAGAGTCCTCCAAGTGGTTCTGGCATAGCACGTAGGTGATATTGGCGTGTCTGGCAGGTTGTTCCGTTGTGCTTGTCAGGTGGTTCAGGCTTGGCCGGCAGGTGTTTCCAGACTGTCCAGGACTTGTTTCCAGCTTCTCCAACAGGTGGTTCTGGTACGTCTGAGAGGTGGTTCCGCCATGGCTGGCAGGTGATTCCGGACCGTCCCCCAGGTGGTTCTGGCATAGCCAGCAGTTGATATTGGCCTGTCCGGTAGGTGGTTCCAGCGAGTCGAACAGGTGGCTCCGGCGTGCTCGGCAGGTGGTTCCGGTCTGTCCGGTAGGTGATTCCGGCGTGTCCGGCACGTGCTTCCGGCACGTCTGAGAGGTGGTTCCGGCATGCGCGACAGGTGATTTCGGAGTGTCCGCCAGGTGGTTCTGGCGTACCCGGCAGGTGATTTTGGCGTGTCCGGCAGGTGTTTCTGGCGAGTCGAGCAGGTGGCTCCGGCATGCTCGGCAGGTGCTTCCGGCGTCTCCGGCACTTGGTTCTGGTGTGTCTGAGCGCTGCTTCCGGCGTGTCAGGCAGATGATTCCGGAGTGTCCGCCAAGTGGTTCTGGCATACCCGGCTGGTGATTTGGGACTGTCAGGTAGGTGGTTCCGGCGAGTCGAGCAGGTGGCTCCAGCGGGCTCGGCAGGTTGTTCAGACGGGTCTGGCAGGTGTTTTCCGTCTGTTCGGGGTGTGGTTCCAGCATCTCATGCACTTGGTTCAGGCATGTCTGAGATGTGGTTCCGGCCGGCCCGACAGGTGTTTCCACAGTGTCCGCCAAGTGGTACTGGCGTAGTTGGCAGGTGATTTTGGCATGACCGGCAGGTGGTTCCAGCAAGCCCGGCAGGTGATTCCGAAGTGTTCCCCAACTGGTTGTGGCGTAGCCGGCAGGTGACTTTTGCGTGTCCGGCAGGTGGTTCTGGCGATTCGAGCAGGTGGTTCCGGCGTGCTCGGCAGGTGCTTCCGGGGTCATTGGCACGTTGTTCTGGCATATCTGAGAGGTGGTTCCGGCATGCCCGGCAGGTGATTCCGGAGTGTTCGCCAAGTGTTTCCGGCGTAGCCGGCAGGTGATTTTGCATGTCCAGCGGTCGTTCCGGCGGGTCAAGCCGGTGGTTCCGGCGTGTCCGGCAGGTGGTTCCGGTCTGTCCGGCAGGTGGCTCTGTGGTGTCCGGCACGAGGTTCAGTCTGAGAGGCTGTGCCGGCATGCCCCTCACGTGATTCTGGCTTGTCCCCGAAGTGGTGCTGGTGTAGCGGGCAGGTGATTTTGGCGTGTCCGGCAGGTGGTTCAGGCGAGTTGAGCAGGTGGTTGCGACGTGCTCGGCAGGTGCTTCCGGCGTCTCCGGCACGTGTTTCTGGCACATCTGACTGGTGGTTCCGGCATGCCCAAAAGTTGATTCCGGTCTGTCCGGTACGTGATTCCGGCGTGCACGGCACGTTGTTCTGGTACGAGTCAGAGGTGGTTGCGTATGCCCAACAGGTGATTCCGGACGGTCCGCCATGTGCTTCTGGCACGTCTGAGAGGTGGTTCCAACATGCCCGGCAGGTCATTTCGGAGAGTCGTCCAAGTGGTTCTGTCGTAGCCCGCAGGTGATTTTGGCGTGTCCGGCAGGTGGTTCCGCCGTGCTCGTCAGGTGGTTCAGGCATGGCCGTCACGTGGTTCCAGTCTGTCCAGGACGTGTTTCCAGCTTCTCCGGCAGGTGGTTCTGGTACGTCTGAGAGGTGGTTCCGCCATGGCTGGCAGGTGATCCCGGACTGTCCCCCAGGTGGTTCTGGCATAGCCAGCAGTTGATATTGGCCTGTCCGGCAGGTGGTTCCAGCGAGTCGAACAGGTGGCTCCGGCGTTCTTGGCAGGTGGTTCAGGTCTGTCCGGTAGGTGTTTCCGGCGTGTCCGGCACGTGCTTCCGGCACGTCTGACAGGTGGTTCCGGCATGTGCGGCAGGTGATTCCGTAGTGTCCGCCAGGTGGTTCTGGCATACCCGGCAGGTGATTTTGGCGTGTCCGGCAGGTGTTTCTGGCGAGTCGAGCAGGTGGCTCCGGCATGCTCGGCAGGTGCTTCCGGCGTCTCCGGCACTTGGTTCTGGTGTGTCTGAGAGCTGGTTCTGGCATGTCCGGCAGATGATTCCGGAGTGTCCGCCAAGTGGTTCTGGCATACCCAGCAGGTGATTTTGGCGTGTCAGGGAGGTGGTACCGGTGAGTCGAGCAGGTGGTTCCGGCGTGCTCAGCAGGTGGTTCAGGCGGTTCTGGCAGGTGGTATCCGTCTGTTCGGGGTGTGGTTCCAGCATCTCATGAACACGTTTCTGGCACGTCTGAGATGTGGTTCCAGCCGGCCCGACAGGTGTTTCCGCAGTGTCCGCCAAGCGGTTCTGGCGTAGTTGGCAGGTGATTTTGGCATGACTGGCAGGTGGTTCCAGCAAGCCTGGCAGGTGATTCCAAAGTGTTCACCAACTGGTTGTGGCGTAGCCGGCAGGTGATTTTTGCGTGATCGGCAGGTGGTTCTGGCGAGTCGAGCAGGTGGTTCCGGCGTGCTCGGCTGGTGCTTCCGGGGTCATTGGCACGGGGTTCTGGCATGTCTGAGAGGTGGTTCCTGCATGCCCGGCAAGTGATTCCGGAGTGTTCGCCAAGTGGTTCTGGCATAGTCGGCAGGTGATTTTGGCATGTCCGGCAGGTGGTTCAGGCGAGTTGAGCAGGTGGTTCCAACGTGCTTGGCAGGTGCTTCCGGCGTCTCCGGCACGTGTTTCTGGCACATCTGACAGGTGGTTCCGGCATGCCCGAAAGGTGATTCCGGTCTGTCCGGTAGGTGGTTCCAGCCTGCACGGCATGTGGTTCTGGTACGTCTCAGAGGTGGTTGCGCATGCCCAACAGGTGATTCCGGACTGTCCGCCACATGGTTCTGGCACGTCTGAGAGGTGGTTCCGGCATGCCCGGCAGGTCATCCCAGAGAGTCCTCCAAGTGGTTCTGGCATAACACGCAGGTGATTTTGGCGTGTCTGGCAGGTTGTTCCGTTGTGCTTGGCAGGTGGTTCAGGCTTGGCCGGCAGGTGGTTCCAGACTGTCCAGGACGTGTTTCCAGCTTCTCCGGCAGGTGGTTCTGGTACGTCTGAGAGGTGGTTCCGCCATGGCTGGCAGGTGATTCCGGACCGTACCCCAGGTGGTTCTGGCATAGCCAGCAGTTGATATTGGCCTGTCCGGCAGGTGGTTCCAGCGAGTCGAACAGGTGGCTCCGGCGTGCTCGGTAGGTGGTTCCGGTCTGTCCGGTAGGTGATTCCGGCGTGTCCGGCACGTGATTCCGGCACGTCTGAGAGGTGGTTCCGGCATGCGCGACAGGTGGTTTCGGAGTGTCCGTCAGGTTGTTCTGGCGTACCCGGCAGGTGATTTTGGCGTGTCCGGCAGGTGTTTCTGGCGAGTCGAGCAGGTGGCTCCGGCATGGTCGGCAGGTGCTTCCGGCGTCTCCGGCACGTGGTTCTGGTGTGTCTGAGAGCTGGTTCCGGCATGTCCGGCAGATGATTCCGGAGTGTCCGCCAAGTGGTTCTGGCATACCCGGCTGGTGATTTGGGCATGTCAGGTAGGTGGTTCCGGCGAGTCGAGCAGGTGGCTCCGGCGTGCTCGGCAGGTTGTTCAGACTTGTCTGGCAGGTGTTTTCCGTCTGTTCGGGGTGTGGTTCCAGCATCTCATGCACATGGTTCTGGCACGTCTGAGATGTGGTTCCGGCCGGCCCGACAGGTGTTTCCACAGTGTCCGCCAAGTGGTACTGGCGTAGTTGGCAGGTGATTTTGGCATGACCGGCAGGTGGTTCCAGCAAGGCCAGCAGGTGATTCCGAAGTGTTCCCCAACTGGTTGTTGCGTAGCCGGCAGGTGATTTTTGCGTGTCCGGCAGGTGGTTCTGGCGAGTTGAGCAGGTGGTTCCGGCGTGCTCGGCAGGTGCATCCGGGGTCATTGGCACGTGGTTCTTGCATATCTGAGAGGTGGTTCCGGCATGGCCGGCAGGTGATTCCGGAGTGTTCGCCAAGTGTTTCCGGCGTAGCCGGCAGGTGATTTTGCATGTCCAGCGGTCGTTCCGGCATGTCGAGCCGGTGGTTCCGGCGTGTCCGGCAGGTGGTTCCGGTCTGTCCGGCAGGTGTTTCTGTGGTGTCCGGCACGAGGTTCAGTCTGAGAGGCTGTGCCGGCATGCCCCTCACGTGATTCCGGCTTGTCCCCGAAGTGGTGCTGGTGTAGCGGGCAGGTGATTTTGGCGTGTCCGGCAGGTGGTTCAGGCGAGTTGAGCAGGTGGTTGCGACGTGCTCGGCAGGTGCTTCCGGCGTCTCCGGCACGTGTTTCTGGCACATCTGACTGGTGGTTCCGGCATGCCCAAAAGTTGATTCCGGTCTGTCCGGTAGGTGGTTCCGGCGTGCACGGCACGTGGTTCTGGTACGTCTCAGAGGTGGTTGCGTACGCCCAACAGGTGATTCCGGACTGTCCGCCACGTGCTTCTGGCACGTCTGAGAGGTGGTTCCAACATGCCCGGCAGGTCATTTCGGAGAGTCGTCCAAGTGGTTCTGGCGTAGCCCGCAGGTGATTTTGGCGTGTCCGGCAGGTGGTTCCGCCGTGCTCGGCAGGTGGTTCAGGCATGGCCGTCACGTGGTTCCAGTCTGTCCAGGACGTGTTTCCAGCTTCTCCGGCAGGTGGTTCTGGTACGTCTGAGAGGTGGTTCCGCCATGGCTGGCAGGTGATCCCGGACCGTCCCCCAGGTGGTTCTGGCATAGCCAGCAGTTGATATTGGCCTGTCCGGCAGGTGGTTCCAGCAAGTCGAACAGGTGGCTCCGGCGTGCTCGGCAGGTGGTTCCGGTCTGTCCGGTAGGTGTTTCCGGCGTGTCTGGCACGTGCCTCCGGCACGTCTGAGGGGTGGTTCCGGCATGCGCGGCAGGTGATTCCGTAGTGTCCGCCAGGTGGTTCTGGCATACCCGGCAGGTGATTTTGGCGTGTCCGGCAGGTGTTTCTGGCGAGTCGAGCAGGTGGTTCCGGCATGCTCGGCAGGTGCTTCCGGCGTCTCCGGCACTTGGTTCTGGTGTGTCTGAGAGCTGGTTCCGGCATGTCCGGCAGATGATTCCGGAGTGTCCGCCAAGTGGTTCTGGCATACCCAGCAGGTGATTTAGGCGTGTCATTGAGGTGGTACCGGTGAGTCGAGCAGGTGGTTCCGGCGTGCTCAGCAGGTGGTTCAGGCGGTTCTGGCAGGTGGTATCCGTCTGTTCGGGGTGTGGTTCCAGCATCTCATGAACACGTTTCTGGCATGTCTGAGATGTGGTTCCAGCCGGCCCGACAGGTGTTTCCGCAGTGTCTGCCAAGCGGTTCTGGCGTAGTTGGCAGGTGATTTTGGCATGAGCGGCAGGTGGTTCCAGCAAGCCTGGCAGGTGATTCCAAAGTGTTCACCAACTGGTTGTGGCGTAGCCGGCAGGTGATTTTTGCGTGATCGGCAGGTGGTTCTGGCGAGTCGTGCAGGTGGTTCCGGCGTGCTCGGCTGGTGCTTCCGGGGTCATTGGCACGGGGTTCTGTCATGTCTGAGAGGTGGTTCCTGCATGCCCGGCAAGTGATTCCGGAGTGTTCTCCAAGTGGTTCTGGCATACTCGGCAGGTGATTTTGGCATGTCCGGCAGGTGGTTCAGGCGAGTTGAGCAGGTGGTTCCAACGTGCTTGGCAGGTGCTTCCGGCGTCTCCGGCACGTGTTTCTGGCACATCTGACAGGTGGTTCCGGCATGCCCGAAAGGTGATTCCGGTCTGTCCGGTAGGTGGTTCCAGCCTGCACGGCATGTGGTTCTGGTACGTCTCAGAGGTGGTTGCGCATGCCCAACAGGTGATTCCGGACTGTCCGCCACATGGTTCTGGCACGTCTGAGAGGTGGTTCCGGCATGCCCGGCAGGTCATCCCAGAGAGTCCTCCAAGTGGTTCTGGCATAGCACGTAGGTGATATTGGCGTGTCTGGCAGGTTGTTCCGTTGTGCTTGTCAGGTGGTTCAGGCTTGGCCGGCAGGTGTTTCCAGACTGTCCAGGACTTGTTTCCAGCTTCTCCAACAGGTGGTTCTGGTACGTCTGAGAGGTGGTTCCGCCATGGCTGGCAGGTGATTCCGGACCGTCCCCCAGGTGGTTCTGGCATAGCCAGCAGTTGATATTGGCCTGTCCGGTAGGTGGTTCCAGCGAGTCGAACAGGTGGCTCCGGCGTGCTCGGCAGGTGGTTCCGGTCTGTCCGGTAGGTGATTCCGGCGTGTCCGGCACGTGCTTCCGGCACGTCTGAGAGGTGGTTCCGGCATGCGCGACAGGTGATTTCGGAGTGTCCGCCAGGTGGTTCTGGCGTACCCGGCAGGTGATTTTGGCGTGTCCGGCAGGTGTTTCTGGCGAGTCGAGCAGGTGGCTCCGGCATGCTCGGCAGGTGCTTCCGGCGTCTCCGGCACTTGGTTCTGGTGTGTCTGAGCGCTGCTTCCGGCGTGTCAGGCAGATGATTCCGGAGTGTCCGCCAAGTGGTTCTGGCATACCCGGCTGGTGATTTGGGACTGTCAGGTAGGTGGTTCCGGCGAGTCGAGCAGGTGGCTCCAGCGGGCTCGGCAGGTTGTTCAGACGGGTCTGGCAGGTGTTTTCCGTCTGTTCGGGGTGTGGTTCCAGCATCTCATGCACTTGGTTCAGGCATGTCTGAGATGTGGTTCCGGCCGGCCCGACAGGTGTTTCCACAGTGTCCGCCAAGTGGTACTGGCGTAGTTGGCAGGTGATTTTGGCATGACCGGCAGGTGGTTCCAGCAAGCCCGGCAGGTGATTCCGAAGTGTTCCCCAACTGGTTGTGGCGTAGCCGGCAGGTGACTTTTGCGTGTCCGGCAGGTGGTTCTGGCGATTCGAGCAGGTGGTTCCGGCGTGCTCGGCAGGTGCTTCCGGGGTCATTGGCACGTTGTTCTGGCATATCTGAGAGGTGGTTCCGGCATGCCCGGCAGGTGATTCCGGAGTGTTCGCCAAGTGTTTCCGGCGTAGCCGGCAGGTGATTTTGCATGTCCAGCGGTCGTTCCGGCGGGTCAAGCCGGTGGTTCCGGCGTGTCCGGCAGGTGGTTCCGGTCTGTCCGGCAGGTGGCTCTGTGGTGTCCGGCACGAGGTTCAGTCTGAGAGGCTGTGCCGGCATGCCCCTCACGTGATTCTGGCTTGTCCCCGAAGTGGTGCTGGTGTAGCGGGCAGGTGATTTTGGCGTGTCCGGCAGGTGGTTCAGGCGAGTTGAGCAGGTGGTTGCGACGTGCTCGGCAGGTGCTTCCGGCGTCTCCGGCACGTGTTTCTGGCACATCTGACTGGTGGTTCCGGCATGCCCAAAAGTTGATTCCGGTCTGTCCGGTACGTGATTCCGGCGTGCACGGCACGTTGTTCTGGTACGAGTCAGAGGTGGTTGCGTATGCCCAACAGGTGATTCCGGACGGTCCGCCACGTGCTTCTGGCACGTCTGAGAGGTGGTTCCAACATGCCCGGCAGGTCATTTCGGAGAGTCGTCCAAGTGGTTCTGTCGTAGCCCGCAGGTGATTTTGGCGTGTCCGGCAGGTGGTTCCGCCGTGCTCGGCAGGTGGTTCAGGCATGGCCGTCACGTGGTTCCAGTCTGTCCAGGACGTGTTTCCAGCTTCTCCGGCAGGTGGTTCTGGTACGTCTGAGAGGTGGTTCCACCATGGCTGGCAGGTGATCCCGGACCGTCCCCCAGGTGGTTCTGGCATAGCCAGTAGTTGATATTGGCCTGTCCGGCAGGTGGTTCCAGCGAGTCGAACAGGTGGCTCCGGCGTTCTTGGCAGGTGGTTCCGGTCTGTCCGGTAGGTGTTTCCGGCGTGTCCGGCACGTGCTTCCGGCACGTCTGACAGGTGGTTCCGGCATGTGCGGCAGGTGATTCCGTAGTGTCCGCCAGGTGGTTCTGGCATACCCGGCAGGTGATTTTGGCGTGTCCGGCAGGTGTTTCTGGCGAGTCGAGCAGGTGGCTCCGGCATGCTCGGCAGGTGCTTCCGGCGTCTCCGGCACTTGGTTCTGGTGTGTCTGAGAGCTGGTTCCGGCATGTCCGGCAGATGATTCCGGAGTGTCTGCCAAGTGGTTCTGGCATACCCAGCAGGTGATTTTGGCGTGTCAGGGAGGTGGTACCGGTGAGTCGAGCAGGTGGTTCCGGCGTGCTCAGCAGGTGGTTCAGGCGGTTCTGGCAGGTGGTATCCTTCTGTTCGGGGTGTGGTTCCAGCATCTCATGAACACGTTTCTGGCACGTCTGAGATGTGGTTCCAGCCGGCCCGACAGGTGTTTCCGCAGTGTCCGCCAAGCGGTTCTGGCGTAGTTGGCAGGTGATTTTGGCATGACTGGCAGGTGGTTCCAGCAAGCCTGGCAGGTGATTCCAAAGTGTTCACCAACTGGTTGTGGCGTAGCCGGCAGGTGATTTTTGCGTGATCGGCAGGTGGTTCTGGCGAGTCGAGCAGGTGGTTCCGGCGTGCTCGGCTGGTGCTTCCGGGGTCATTGGCACGGAGTTCTGGCATGTCTGAGAGGTGGTTCCTGCATGCCCGGCAAGTGATTCCGGAGTGTTCGCCAAGTGGTTCTGGCATAGTCGGCAGGTGATTTTGGCATGTCCGGCAGGTGGTTCAGGCGAGTTGAGCAGGTGGTTCCAACGTGCTTGGCAGGTGCTTCCGGCGCCTCCGGCACGTGTTTCTGACACATCTGACAGGTGGTTCCGGCATGCCCGAAAGGTGATTCCGGTCTGTCCGGTAGGTGGTTCCAGCCTGCACGGCATGTGGTTCTGGTACGTCTCAGAGGTGGTTGCGCATGCCCAACAGGTGATTCCGGACTGTCCGCCACATGGTTCTGGCACGTCTGAGAGGTGGTTCCGGCATGCCCGGCAGGTCATCCCAGAGAGTCCTCCAAGTGGTTCTGGCATAACACGCAGGAGATTTTGGCCTGTCTGGCAGGTTGCTCCGTTGTGCTTGACAGGTGGTTCAGGCTTGGCCGGCAGGTGGTTCCAGACTGTCCAGGACGTGTTTCCAGCTTCTCCGGCAGGTGGTTCTGGTACGTCTAAGAGGTGGTTCCGCCATGGCTGGCAGGTGTTTCCGGACCGTCCCCCAGGTGGTTCTGGCCTAGCCACCAGTTGATATTGGCCTGTCCGGCAGGTGGTTCCAGCGAGTCGAACAGGTGGCTCCGGCGTGCTCGGCAGGTGGTTCTGGTCTGTCCGGTAGGTGATTCCGGCGTGTCCGGCACGTGCTTCCGGCACGTCTGAGAGGTGGTTCCGGCATGCGCGACAGGTGATTTCGGAGTGTCCGCCAGGTGGTTCTTGCGTACCCGGCAGGTGATTTTGGCGTGTCCGGCAGGTGTTTCTGGCGAGTCGAGCAGGTGGCTCCGGCATGCTCGGCAGGTGCTTCCGGCGTCTCCGGCACTTGGTTCTGGTGTGTCTGAGAGCTGGTTCCGGCATGTCCGGCAGATGATTCCGGAGTGTCCGCCAAGTGGTTCTGGCATACCCGGCTGGTGATTTGGGCATGTCACGTAGGTGGTTCCGGCGAGTGGAGCAGGTGACTCCGGCGTGCTTGGCAGGTTGTTCAGACGGGTCTGGCAGGTGTTTTCCGTCTGTTCGGGGTGTGGTTCCAGCATCTCATGCACATGGTTCTGGCACGTCTGAGATGTGGTTCCGGCCGGCCCGACAGGTGTTTCCACAGTGTCCGCCAAGTGGTACTGGCGTAGTTGGCAGGTGATTTTGGCATGACCGGCAGGTGGTTCCAGCAAGCCCGGCAGGTGATTCCGAAGTGTTCCCCAACTGACTGTGGCGTAGCCGGCAGGTGATTTTTGCGTGTCCGGCAGGTGGTTCTGGCGAGTCGAGCAGGTGGTTCCGGCGTGCTCGGCAGGTGCTTCCGGGGTCATTGGCACGTGGTTCTGGCAGATCTGAGAGGTGGTTCCGGCATGCCCGGCAGGTGATTCCGGAGTGTTCGCCAAGTGTTTCCGGCGTAGCCGGCAGGTGATTTTGCATGTCCAGCGGTCGTTCCGGCGGGTCGAGCCGGTGGTTCCGGCGTGTCCGGCAGGTGGTTCCGGTCTGTCCGGCAGGTGGTTCTGTGGTGTCCGGCACGAGGTTCAGTCTGAGAGGCTGTGCCGGCATGCCCCTCACGTGATTCCTGTTTGTCCCCGAAGTGGTGCTGGTGTAGCGGGCAGGTGATTTTGGCGTGTCCGGCAGGTGGTTCAGGCGAGTTGAGCAGGTGGTTGCGACGTGCTCGGCAGGTGCTTCCGGCGTCTCCGGCATGTCTTTCTGGCACATCTGACTGGTGGTTCCGGCATGCCCAAACGTTGATTCCGGTCTGTCCGGTATGTGTTTCCGGCGTGTCCGGCACGTGCTTCCGGCACGTCTGACAGGTGGTTCCGGCATGTGCGGCAGGTGATTCCGTAGTGTCCGCCAGGTGGTTCTGGCATACCCGGCAGGTGATTTTGGCGTGTCCGGCTGGTGTTTCTGGCGAGTCGAGCAGGTGGCTCCGGCATGCTCGGCAGGTGCTTCCGGCGTCTCCGGCACTTGGTTCTGGTGTGTCTGAGAGCTGGTTCCGGCATGTCCGGCAGATGATTCCGGAGTGTCCGCCAAGTGGTTCTGGCATACCCAGCAGGTGATTTAGGCGTGTCAGGGAGGTGGTACCGGTGAGTCGAGCAGGTGGTTCCGGCGTGCTCAGCAGGTGGTTCAGGCGGTTCTGGCAGGTGGTATCCGTCTGTTCGGGGTGTGGTTCCAGCATCTCATGAACACGTTTCTGGCACGTCTGAGATGTGGTTCCAGCCGGCCCGACAGGTGTTTCCGCAGTGTCCGCCAAGCGGTTCTGGCGTAGTTGGCAGGTGATTTTGGCATGACTGGCAGGTGGTTCCAGCAAGCCTGGCAGGTGATTCCAAAGTGTTCACCAACTGGTTGTGGCGTAGCCGGCAGGTGATTTTTGCGTGATCGGCAGGTGGTTCTGGCGAGTCGAGCAGGTGGTTCCGGCGTGCTCGGCTGGTGCTTCCGGGGTCATTGGCACGGGGTTCTGGCATGTCTGAGAGGTGGTTCCTGCATGCCCGGCAAGTGATTCCGGAGTGTTCGCCAAGTGGTTCTGGCATAGTCGGCAGGTGATTTTGGCATGTCCGGCAGGTGGTTCAGGCGAGTTGAGCAGGTGGTTCCAACGTGCTTGGCAGGTGCTTCCGGCGTCTCCGGCACGTGTTTCTGGCACATCTGACAGGTGGTTCCGGCATGCCCGAAAGGTGATTCCGGTCTGTCCGGTAGGTGGTTCCAGCCTGCACGGCATGTGGTTCTGGTACGTCTCAGAGGTGGTTGCGCATGCCCAACAGGTGATTCCGGACTGTCCGCCACATGGTTCTGGCACGTCTGAGAGGTGGTTCCGGCATGCCCGGCAGGTCATCCCAGAGAGTCCTCCAAGTGGTTCTGGCATAACACGCAGGAGATTTTGGCCTGTCTGGCAGGTTGTTCCGTTGTGCTTGGCAGGTGGTTCAGGCTTGGCCGGCAGGTGGTTCCAGACTGTCCAGGACGTGTTTCCAGCTTCTCCGGCAGGTGGTTCTGGTACGTCTAAGAGGTGGTTCCGCCATGGCTGGCAGGTGATTCCGGACCGTCCCCCAGGTGGTTCTGGCCTAGCCACCAGTTGATATTGGCCTGTCCGGCAGGTGGTTCCAGCGAGTCGAACAGGTGGCTCCGGCGTGCTCGGCAGGTGCTTCCGGGGTCATTGGCACGTGGTTCTGGCATATCTGAGAGGTGGTTCCGGCATGCCCGGCAGGTGATTCCGGAGTGTTCGCCAAGTGTTTCCGGCGTAGCCGGCAGGTGATTTTGCATGTCCAGCGGTCGTTCCGGCGGGTCGAGCCGGTGGTTCCGGCGTGTCCGGCAGGTGGTTCCGGTCTGTCCGGCAGGTGGTTCTGTGGTGTCCGGCACGAGGTTCAGTCTGAGAGGCTGTGCCGGCATGCCCCTCACGTGATTCCTGCTTGTCCCCGAAGTGGTGCTGGTGTAGCGGGCAGGTGATTTTGGCGTGTCCGGCAGGTGGTTCAGGCGAGTTGAGCAGGTGGTTGCGACGTGCTCGGCAGGTGCTTCCGGCGTCTCCGGCATGTCTTTCTGGCACATCTGACTGGTGGTTCCGGCATGCCCAAACGTTGATTCCGGTCTGTCCGGTAGGTGGTTCCGGCGTGCACGGCACGTGGTTCTGGTACGTCTCAGAGGTGGTTGCGTATGCCCAACAGGTGATTCCGGACTGTCCGCCACGTGCTTCTGGCACGTCTGAGAGGTGGTTCCAACATGCCCGGCAGGTCATTTCGGAGAGTCGCCCACGTGGTTCTGGCGTAGCCCGCAGGTGATTTTGGCATGTCCGGCAGGTGGTTCCGCCGTGCTCGTCAGGTGGTTCAGGCATGGCCGTCACGTGGTTCCAGTCTGTCCAGGACGTGTTTCCAGCTTCTCCGGCAGGTGGTTCTGGTACATCTGAGAGGTGGTTCCGCCATGGCTGGCAGGTGATCCCGGACTGTCCCCCAGGTGGTTCTGGCATAGCCAGCAGTTGATATTGGCCTGTCCGGCAGGTGGTTCCAGCGAGTCGAACAGGTGGCTCCGGCGTTCTTGGCAGGTGGTTCCGGTCTGTCCGGTAGGTGTTTCCGGCGTGTCCGGCACGTGATTCCGGCACGTCTGACAGGTGGTTCCGGCATGTGCGGCAGGTGATTCCGTAGTGTCCGCCAGGTGGTTCTGGCATACCCGGCAGGTGATTTTGGCGTGTCCGGCAGGTGTTTCTGGCGAGTCGAGCAGGTGGCTCCGGCATGCTCGGCAGGTGCTTCCGGCGTCTCCGGCACTTGGTTCTGGTGTGTCTGAGAGCTGGTTCTGGCATGTCCGGCAGATGATTCCGGAGTGTCCGCCAAGTGGTTCTGGCATACCCAGCAGGTGATTTTGGCGTGTCAGGGAGGTGGTACCGGTGAGTCGAGCAGGTGGTTCCGGCGTGCTCAGCAGGTGGTTCAGGCGGTTCTGGCAGGTGGTATCCGTCTGTTCGGGGTGTGGTTCCAGCATCTCATGAACACGTTTCTGGCACGTCTGAGATGTGGTTCCAGCCGGCCCGACAGGTGTTTCCGCAGTGTCCGCCAAGCGGTTCTGGCGTAGTTGGCAGGTGATTTTGGCATGACTGGCAGGTGGTTCCAGCAAGCCTGGCAGGTGATTCCAAAGTGTTCACCAACTGGTTGTGGCGTAGCCGGCAGGTGATTTTTGCGTGATCGGCAGGTGGTTCTGGCGAGTCGAGCAGGTGGTTCCGGCGTGCTCGGCTGGTGCTTCCGGGGTCATTGGCACGGGGTTCTGGCATGTCTGAGAGGTGGTTCCTGCATGCCCGGCAAGTGATTCCGGAGTGTTCGCCAAGTGGTTCTGGCATAGTCGGCAGGTGATTTTGGCATGTCCGGCAGGTGGTTCAGGCGAGTTGAGCAGGTGGTTCCAACGTGCTTGGCAGGTGCTTCCGGCGTCTCCGGCACGTGTTTCTGGCACATCTGACAGGTGGTTCCGGCATGCCCGAAAGGTGATTCCGGTCTGTCCGGTAGGTGGTTCCAGCCTGCACGGCATGTGGTTCTGGTACGTCTCAGAGGTGGTTGCGCATGCCCAACAGGTGATTCCGGACTGTCCGCCACATGGTTCTGGCACGTCTGAGAGGTGGTTCCGGCATGCCCGGCAGGTCATCCCAGAGAGTCCTCCAAGTGGTTCTGGCATAACACGCAGGTGATTTTGGCGTGTCTGGCAGGTTGTTCCGTTGTGCTTGGCAGGTGGTTCAGGCTTGGCCGGCAGGTGGTTCCAGACTGTCCAGGACGTGTTTCCAGCTTCTCCGGCAGGTGGTTCTGGTACGTCTGAGAGGTGGTTCCGCCATGGCTGGCAGGTGATTCCGGACCGTACCCCAGGTGGTTCTGGCATAGCCAGCAGTTGATATTGGCCTGTCCGGCAGGTGGTTCCAGCGAGTCGAACAGGTGGCTCCGGCGTGCTCGGTAGGTGGTTCCGGTCTGTCCGGTAGGTGATTCCGGCGTGTCCGGCACGTGATTCCGGCACGTCTGAGAGGTGGTTCCGGCATGCGCGACAGGTGGTTTCGGAGTGTCCGTCAGGTTGTTCTGGCGTACCCGGCAGGTGATTTTGGCGTGTCCGGCAGGTGTTTCTGGCGAGTCGAGCAGGTGGCTCCGGCATGGTCGGCAGGTGCTTCCGGCATCTCCGGCACGTGGTTCTGGTGTGTCTGAGAGCTGGTTCCGGCATGTCCGGCAGATGATTCCGGAGTGTCCGCCAAGTGGTTCTGGCATACCCGGCTGGTGATTTGGGCATGTCAGGTAGGTGGTTCCGGCGAGTCGAGCAGGTGGCTCCGGCGTGCTCGGCAGGTTGTTCAGACGGGTCTGGCAGGTGTTTTCCGTCTGTTCGGGGTGTGGTTCCAGCATCTCATGCACATGGTTCTGGCACGTCTGAGATGTGGTTCCGGCCGGCCCGACAGGTGTTTCCACAGTGTCCGCCAAGTGGTACTGGCGTAGTTGGCAGGTGATTTGGGCATGACCGGCAGGTGGTTCCAGCAAGGCCAGCAGGTGATTCCGAAGTGTTCCCCAACTGGTTGTTGCGTAGCCGGCAGGTGATTTTTGCGTGTCCGGCAGGTGGTTCTGGCGAGTTGAGCAGGTGGTTCCGGCGTGCTCGGCAGGTGCATCCGGGGTCATTGGCACGTGGTTCTTGCATATCTGAGAGGTGGTTCCGGCATGGCCGGCAGGTGATTCCGGAGTGTTCGCCAAGTGTTTCCGGCGTAGCCGGCAGGTGATTTTGCATGTCCAGCGGTCGTTCCGGCGGGTCGAGCCGGTGGTTCCGGCGTGTCCGGCAGGTGGTTCCGGTCTGTCCGGCAGGTGTTTCTGTGGTGTCCGGCACGAGGTTCAGTCTGAGAGGCTGTGCCGGCATGCCCCTCACTTGATTCCGGCTTGTCCCCGAAGTGGTGCTGGTGTAGCGGGCAGGTGATTTTGGCGTGTCCGGCAGGTGGTTCAGGCGAGTTGAGCAGGTGGTTGCGACGTGCTCGGCAGGTGCTTCCGGCGTCTCCGGCACGTGTTTCTGGCACATCTGACTGGTGGTTCCGGCATGCCCAAAAGTTGATTCCGGTCTGTCCGGTAGGTGGTTCCGGCGTGCACGGCACGTGGTTCTGGTACGTCTCAGAGGTGGTTGCGTACGCCCAACAGGTGATTCCGGACTGTCCGCCACGTGCTTCTGGCACGTCTGAGAGGTGGTTCCAACATGCCCGGCAGGTCATTTCGGAGAGTCGTCCAAGTGGTTCTGGCGTAGCCCGCAGGTGATTTTGGCGTGTCCGGCAGGTGGTTCCGCCGTGCTCGGCAGGTGGTTCAGGCATGGCCGTCACGTGGTTCCAGTCTGTCCAGGACGTGTTTCCAGCTTCTCCGGCAGGTGGTTCTGGTACGTCTGAGAGGTGGTTCCGCCATGGCTGGCAGGTGATCCCGGACTGTCCCCCAGGTGGTTCTGGCATAGCCAGCAGTTGATATTGGCCTGTCCGGCAGGTGGTTCCAGCGAGTCGAAGAGGTGGCTCCGGCGTTCTTGGCAGGTGGTTCCGGTCTGTCCGGTAGGAGTTTCCGGCGTGTCTGGCACGTGCTTCTGGCACGTCTCAGAGTTGGTTCCGGCATGAGCGGCAGGTGATTCCGTAGTGTCCGCCAGGTGGTTCTGGCATACCTGGCAGGTGATTTTGCCGTGTCCGGCAGGTGTTATTGGCGAGTCGAGCAGGTGGCTCCGGCATGCTCGGCAGGTGCTTCCGGCGTCTCCGGCACTTGGTTCTGGTGTGTCTGAGAGCTGGTTCCGGCATGTCCGGCAGATGATTCCGGAGTGTCCGCCAAGTGGTTCTGGCATACCCGGCTGGTGATTTGGGCATGTCAGGTAGGTGGTTCCGGCATGTCTGAGAGGTGGTTCCGCCATGCCCGGCAGGTGATTCCCGAGTGTTCGCCAAGTGGTTCTGCCGTAGCCGGCAGGTGTTTTGCATGTCCGGCAATGTTTCCGGCGAGTTGAGCCGGTGGTTCCGGCGTGTCAGGCAGGTGGTTCCGGTGTGTCCAGCATGTGGGTCTGGGGTGTCCGGCACGAGGTTCTGGCACGTCTGTGAGGTGGTTCCGGCATGCCCGACAGGTGATTCTGGAGTGTCCGCCACGTGGTTCTGGCGTACCCGGCAGGTGATTTTGGCGTGTCCGGCAGGTGGTTCTGGGGAGTGGATCAGGAACTTCCGGCATTCTCGGCAGGTGCTACCGCCATCTCCTGCATGTGGCTGTGGCACCTCTGAGAGGTGGTTCCAGCATGCTCGGCAGGTGATTCCGGAATGTCCGACAAGTGGTTGTGGCGTAGCCGGCTGGTGATTCTGGCGTGTCCGGCAGGTGGTTCTGGCGAGTCAAGCAGGTGGTCCCGGCGTGTCCGGCAGGTGGTTCCGGTCTGTCCTCTAGGTGGTTCCGGAGTGTCTGCCGAGTGGTTCTGGCATAGCCGGCAGGTGATTTTGGCGTGTCCAGCAGGTGGCTCCGGCGAGCTCGGCATGTGGTACCGGCGTGTCCAGAACATGGTTCTGGCACATCTGAGAGATGGTTCCGGCAGGCCCGGCAGGTGATTCCGGAGTCTCCGGCGTGTGGTTCTGGCACCTCTGAGACGTGGTTCCGGCATGCCCGGCAGGTGATTCCGGAGTCTCCGGCATGTGGTTCTGGCACCTCTGAGAGGTGGTTCCGGAATGCCTGACATGTGATTCCGGAGTGTCTGCTGAGTGGTTCTTGCATAGCCGGCTGCTGATTCTAGCATGTCCAGCAGGTGGTTCTGGGGAGTGGATCAGGTGGTTCCGGCATACTCGGCAGGTGGTACCGGCGTGTCCGGAACATGGTTCTGGCAAGTCTGAGAGGTGGTTCCGGCATGCCCGGCAGGTGATTCCGGAGTGCTCGACAAGTGGTTCTGGCATAGCCGGCAGGTGATTTTGCATGTCCGGCGGTGGATCCAGTGACTCGAGCCGGTGGTTCCGGCATGTCCGGCAGGTGGTTCCGGTCTGTCCGGCAGGTGGTTCTGGCGTGTCCGGCATGAGGTTCTGGCACGTCTGAGAGGTGGTTCCGGCATGCCCGACAGGTGATTCCCGAGTGTACGCCACATGGTTCTGGCGTACCCTGCAGCTGATTTTGGCGTGTCTGGCAGGTGTTTCTTGCAAGTCGAGCATGTGGCTCAGGCATGCTCAGCAGGTGCTTCCGGCGTGTCCAGCACGTGGTTCTGGTGTGTCTGAGAGCTGGTTCTGGCATGTCCGGCAGATGATTCCGGAGTGTCCACCAAGTGGCTCTGGCATACCCGGCAGGTGATTTTGGCGTGTCAGGTAGGTGGTTCCGGCGAGTCGAGTATGTGGTTCCGGCGTGCTCGGCAGGTGGTTCAGGCGGGTCTGGCACGTGGTTTCGGTCTGTTCGGGGTGTGGTTCCGGCATCTCAGGCACATGGTTCTGTCAAGTCTGAGAGGTGGTTCCGGCCGGCCCGACAGGTGTTTCCATGGTGTTCGCCAAGTGGTTCTGGCATAGCTGGCAGGTGATGTTGGCGTGACCGACAGGTGGTTCCAGCCAGCCCGGCAGGTGATTGCGAAGTGTTCACCAAATGGTTGTGGCGTAACCGGCAGGTGATTTTGGTGTGTCCAGCATATGGTTTTGGCGAGTCGAGCAGGTGATTCTGGCGTGCTCGGCAGGTGCTTCCGGTGTCATTGGCATGTGGTTCCGGCATGTCTGAGAGGTGGTTCTGCCATGCCCGGCAGGTGATTCCCGAGTGTTCGCCAAGTGGTTCTGCCGTAGCCGGCAGGTGATTTTGCATGTCCGGCAATGTTTCCAGCGAGGCAAGCCGCTGGTTCCTGCGTGTCAGGCAGGTGGTTCCGGTCTGTCCAGCATGTGGGTCTGGGGTGTCCGGCACGAGGTTCTGGCACGTCTGAGAGGTTGTGTCGGCATGCACTTCACGTGATTCCGGCTTGTCCACCAAGCGGTTCTGGTGTAGCGGGCAGGTGATTTTGGCGTGTCCGGCAGGTGGGACCGGTGAGTCAAGGAGGTGGTTCTGGCGAGTGTTTCCTGTGTTTCCGGTCTGTCCGGGAGATGGTTCCGGCCTGTCCGGCACGTGCTTCTGGAACTTTGGAGAGGTTGTGCTGGCATGCCCGGCAGGTGATCCTGGAGTGTCCGCCAAGTGTTTCTGGCGTAGCCGGCAGCTGATTTTGGCGTGTCCGGCAGGTGGTTCTGGGGAGTGGATCAGGTGGTTCCGGTATACTCGGCAGGTGGTTGAGGCGTGTCCGGCTCATGGTTCTGGCACGTCTGAGAGGTGGTTCCGGCATGCCTCTCAGGTGATCACGGAGAGTCCTCCAAGTGGTTCTGGCGTACCCCGCAGGTGTTTCTGATGTGTCCGGCTGGTGGCTCTGGTGAGTCGAGCAGGTGGTTCCGGCTTGCTCGGCAGGTGGTTCTGGCAGGTCCGGCACGTGTTTGCCGTCTGTCCATGACGTGGTTCCGGCATGCCCGCAAGTTGATTCTGGAGTGTCCACCAAGTGGTTTTGGCGTAGCCGGCATATGATTTTGGCCTGTGAGGCAGGTGGTTCCAGCATGTCTAGCAGGTGGTTCCGGCGAGCTCGGCAGGTGCTTCTGGTCTCTTCGGCACATGGTTGTGGCACGTCTGAGAGATGGTTCCGGCAAGCCCGGGAGGTGATTCCGGAGTGTCCGGCATGTGGTTCTGGCACCTCTGAGAGGTGGTTCCGGCATGCCCGGCAGGTGATTCCTGAGTCTCCGGCATGTGGTTCTGGCACCTCTGAGAGGTGGTTCCGGCATGCCCGGCAGGTGGTCCCGGCGTGTCCGGCAGGTGGTTCCGGTCTGTCCTGGAGGTGGTTCCGGAGTGTCTGCCGAGTGGCTCTTGCCTAGCCGGCAGCTGATTCTGGCGTGTCCAGCAGGTGGTTCTGGGGAGTGGATCAGGTGGTTCCGGCATACTCGGCAGGTGGTACCGGCGTGTCCGGAACATGGTTCTGGCACATCTGAGAGATGGTTCCGGCATGCCTGGCAGGTGATTCCGGAGTCCCCGGCATGTGGCTCTGGCACCTCTGAGAGGTGGTTCCGGCATGCCCGGCAGGTGATTCTGGAGTGTTCGCCAAGTGGTTCTGGCGTAGCCGGCAGGTGATTTTGGCGTGTCCAGCAGGTGGTTCTGGGGAGTGGATCAGGTGGTTCCGGTATACTCGGCAGGTGGTTGCGGCCTGTCTGGCACATGGTTCTGGCAAGTCTGAGAGGTGGTTCCGGCATGCCCGGAAGGTGATTCCGGAGTGTTCACCAAGTGGTTTTGGCGTAGCCGGCAGGTGATTTTGCATGTCCGGCGGTGGTTCCGGCGAGTCGAGCCGGCGGTTCCGGGGTGTCCGGCAGGTGGTTCCGGTCTGTCCGGCAGGTGGTTCTGTCGTGTCCGGCACGAGGTTCTGGCACGTCTGAGAGGTGGTTCCGGCATGCCCGACAGGTGATTCCGGAGTGTCCGCCACGTGGTTCTGGCGTACCCGGCAGGTGATTTTGGCGTGTCCGGCAGGTGGTTCTGGGGAGTGGATCAGGAACTTCCGGCATTCTCGGCAGGTGCTACCGCCATCTCCTGCATGTGGCTGTGGCACCTCTGAGAGGTGGTTCCAGCATGCCCGGCAGGTGATTCCGGAATGTCCGACAAGTGGTTGTGGCGTAGCCGGCTGGTGATTCTGGCGTGTCCGGCAGGTGGTTCTGGCGAGTCAAGCAGGTGGTCCCGGCGTGTCCGGCAGGTGGTTCCGGTCTGTCCTCTAGGTGGTTCCGGAGTGTCTGCCGAGTGGTTCTGGCATAGCCGGCAGGTGATTTTGGCGTGTCCAGCAGGTGGCTCCGGCGAGCTCGGCATGTGGTACCGGCGTGTCCAGAACATGGTTCTGGCACATCTGAGAGATGGTTCCGGCAGGCCCGGCAGGTGATTCCGGAGTCTCCGGCGTGTGGTTCTGGCACCTCTGAGACGTGGTTCCGGCATGCCCGGCAGGTGATTCCGGAGTCTCCGGCATGTGGTTCTGGCACCTCTGAGAGGTGGTTCCGGAATGCCTGACATGTGATTCCGGAGTGTCTGCTGAGTGGTTCTTGCATAGCCGGCAGCTGATTCTAGCATGTCCAGCAGGTGGTTCTGGGGAGTGGATCAGGTGTTTCTGGCATACTCGGCAGGTGGTACCGGCGTGTCCGGAACATGGTTCTGGCAAGTCTGAGAGGTGGTTCCGGCATGCCCGGCAGGTGATTCCGGAGTGTTCGCCAAGTGTTTCCGGCGTAGCCGGCAGGTGATTTTGCATGTCCAGCGGTCGTTCCGGCGGGTCGAGCCGGTGGTTCCGGCGTGTCCAGCAGGTGGTTCCGGTCTGTCCGGCAGGTGGTTCTGTGGTGTCCGGCACGAGGTTCAGTCTGGGAGGCTGTGCCGGCATGCCCCTCACGTGATTCCGGCTTGTCCCCGAAGTGGTGCTGGTGTAGCGGGCAGGTGATGTTGGGGTGTCCGGCAGGTGGTTCAGGCGAGTTGAGCAGGTGGTTGCGACGTGCTCGGCAGGTGCTTCCGGCGTCTCCGGCACGTGTTTCTGGCACATCTGACTGGTGGTTCCGGCATGCCCAAAAGTTGATTCCGGTCTGTCCGGTAGGTGGTTCCGGCGTGCACGGCACGTGGTTCTGGTACGTCTCAGAGGTGGTTGCGTATGCCCAACAGGTGATTCCGGACTGTCCGCCACGTGCTTCTGGCACGTCTGAGAGGTGGTTCCAACATGCCCGGCAGGTCATTTCGGAGAGTCGTCCAAGTGGTTCTGGCGTAGCCCGCAGGTGATTTTGGCGTGTCCGGCAGGTGGTTCCGCCGTGCTCGGCAGGTGGTTCAGGCATGGCCGTCACGTGGTTCCAGTCTGTCCAGGACGTGTTTCCAGCTTCTCCGGCAGGTGGTTCTGGTACGTCTGAGAGGTGGTTCCGCCATGGCTGGCAGGTGATCCCGGACTGTCCCCCAGGTGGTTCTGGCATAGCCAGCAGTTGATATTGGCCTGTCCGGCAGGTGGTTCCAGCAAGTCGAACAGGTGGCTCCGGCATGCTCGGCAGGTGGTTCCGGTCTGTCCAGTAGGTGATTCCGGCGTGTCCGGCACGTGCTTCCGGCACGTCTGAGAGGTGATTCCGGCATGGGAGACAGGTGATTCCGTAGTGTCCGCCAGGAGGTTCTGGCATACCCGGCAGGTGATTTTGGCGTGTCCGGCAGGTGTTTCTGGCGAGTCGAGCAGGTGGCTCCGGCATGCTCGGCAGGTGCTTCCGGCGTCTCCGGCACTTGGTTCTGGTGTGTCTGAGAGCTGGTTCCGGCATGTCCGGCAGATGATTCCGGAGTGTCCGCCAAGTGGTTCTGGCATACCCAGCAGGTGATTTTGGCGTGTCAGGGAGGTGGTACCGGTGAGTCGAGCAGGTGGTTCCGGCGTGCTCAGCAGGTGGTTCAGGCGGTTCTGGCAGGTGGTATCCGTCTGTTCGGGGTGTGGTTCCAGCATCTCATGAACACGTTTCTGGCACGTCTGAGATGTGGTTCCAGCCGGCCCGACAGGTGTTTCCGCAGTGTCCGCCAAGCGGTTCTGGCGTAGTTGGCAGGTGATTTTGGCATGACTGGCAGGTGGTTCCAGCAAGCCTGGCAGTTGATTCCAAAGTGTTCCCCGTCTGGTTGTGGCGTAGCCGGCAGGTGATTTTTGCGTGATCGGCAGGTGGTTCTGGCGAGTCGAGCATGTGGTTCCGGCGTGCTCGGCTGGTGCTTCCGGGGTCATTGGCACGGGGTTCTGGCATGTCTGAGAGGTGGTTCCTGCATGCCCGGCAAGTGATTCCGGAGTGTTTGCAAGTGGTTCTGGCGTAGTCGGCAGGTGATTTTGGCATGTCCGGCAGGTGGTTCAGGCGAGTTGAACAGGTGGTTCCAACGTGCTTGGCAGGTGCTTCCGGCGTCTCCGGCACGTGATTCTGGCACATCTGACAGGTGGTTCCGGCATGCCCGAAAGGTGATTCCGGTCTGTCCGGTACGTGGTTCCAGCCTGCACGGCATGTGGTTCTGGTACGTCTCACAGGTGGTTGCGCATGCCCAACAGGTGATTCCGGACTGTCCGCCACATGGTTCTGGCATGTCTGAGAGGTGGTTCCGGCATGTCCGGCAGGTCATCCCAGAGAGTCCTCCAAGTGGTTCTGGCATAACACGCAGGTGATTTTGGCGTGTCTGGCAGGTTGTTCCGTTGTGCTTGGCAGGTGGTTCAGGCTTGGCCGGCAGGTGGTTCCAGACTGTCCAGGACGTGTTTCCAGCTTCTCCGGCAGGTGGTTCTGGTACGTCTGAGAGGTGGTTCCGCCATGGCTGGCAGGTGATTCCGGACCGTCCCCCAGGTGGTTCTGGCATAGCCAGCAGTTGATATTGGCCTGTCCGGCAGGTGGTTCCAGCGAGTCGAACAGGTGGCTCCGGCGTGCTCGGCAGGTGGTTCCGGTCTGTCCGGTAGGTGATTCCGGCGTGTCCGGCACGTGCTTCCGGCACGTCTGAGAGGTGGTTCCGGCATGCGCGACAGGTGTTTTCGGAGTGTCCGCCAGGTGGTTCTGGCGTACCCGGCAGGTGATTTTGGTGTGTCCGGCAGGTGTTTCTGGCCAGTCGAGCAGGTGGCTCCGGCATGCTCGGCAGGTGCTTCCGGCGTGCTCGGCAGGTGCTTCCGGCCTCTCCGGCACGTGGTTCTGGTGTGTCTGAGAGCTGGTTCCGGCATGTCCGGCAGATGATTCCGGAGTGTCCGCCAAGTGGTTCTGGCATACCCAGCAGGTGATTTTGGCGTGTCAGGGAGGTGGTACCGTTGAGTCGAGCAGGTGGTTCCGGCGTGCTCGGCAGGTGGTTCAGGCGGTTCTGGCAGGTGGTATCCGTCTGTTCGGGGTGTGGTTCCAGCATCTCATGCACATGGTTCTGGCACGTCTGAGATGTGGTTCCAGCCGGCCCGACAGGTGTTTCCGCAGTGTCCGCCAAGCGGTTCTGGCGTAGTTGGCAGGTGATTTTGGCATGACTGGCAGGTGGTTCCAGGTATCCTGGCAGGTGATTCCAAAGTGTTCACCAACTGGTTGTGGCGTAGCCGGCAGGTCATTTTGGAGTGTCCGGCAGGTGGTTCCGCGGAGTGGATCAGGAACTTCCGGCATTCTCGTCAGGTGCTACCGCCGTCTCCTGCATGTCGCTGTGGCACCTCTGAGAGGTGGTTCCAGCATGCCCGGCAGGGGATTCCGGAGTGTCCGACAAGTGGTTGTGGCGTAGCCAGCTGGTGATTCTTGCGTGTCCGGCAGGTGGTTTTGGCGAGTCAAGCAGGTAGTCCCGGCCTGTCCGGCAGGTGGTTCCGGTCTGTCCTGGAGGTGGTTCCGGAGTGTCTGCCGAGTGGTTCTGGCGTATCCGGCAGGTGATTTTGGCGTGTCCAGCAGGTGGTTCTGGGGAGTGGAGCAGGTGGTTCCGGCATACTCGGCAGGTGGTTGCGGCGTGTCCGGCACATGGTTCTGGCACGTCTGAGAGGTGGTTCTGGCATGCACGGCAGGTGATCCCGGAGTGTCCGGCATGTGGTTCTGGCACCTCTGAGAGGTGGTTCTGGAATGCCTGACATGTGATTCCGGAGTGTCTGCAGAGTGGTTCTGGCGTAGCCGGCAGGTGATTTTGGCGTGTCCAGCAGGTGGTTCCGGCGAGCTCGGCAGGTGGTACCGGCGTGTCCGGAACATGGTTCTGGCACATCTGAGAGATGGTTCCGGCATGCC
Source organism: Equus przewalskii (assembly GCF_037783145.1). Lineage (NCBI taxonomy): Eukaryota > Metazoa > Chordata > Mammalia > Perissodactyla > Equidae > Equus > Equus przewalskii. The sequence goes on along the minus strand of NW_027227437.1, from coordinate 68,479 downwards.
CGGCAGGTGATTCCGGAGTCTCCGTCACATGGTTCTGGCACGTCTGAGAGATGGTTCCGGCACGCCCGGCAGGTGATTCCGGAGTGTCCAGCACATGGTTCTGGCACGTCTGAGAGGTGGTTCCGGCATGCCTGGCAGGTGATCCCGCAGAGTCCTCCAAGTGGTTCTGGCGTACCCCGCAGGTGTTTCTGATGTGTCCGGCTGGTGGTTCTGGCGAGTCGAGCAGGTGTTTCCGGCGTGCTCGGCAGGTGGTTCCGGCAGGTCCGGCAGGTGTTTGCCGTCTGTCCATGACGTGGTTCCGGCATGCCCGCAAGTTGATTCTGGAGTGTCCACCAAGTGGTTTTGGCGTAGCCGGCATATGATTTTGGCCTGTGAGGCAGGTGGTTCCGGCATGTCTAGCAGGTGGTTCCGGCGAGCTCGGCAGGTGCTTCTGGTCTCTTCGGCACGTGGTTGTGGCACGTCTGAGAGATGGTTCCGGCACACCTGGCAGGTGATTCCGGAGTTCCCGGCATGTGGTTCTTGCGTAGCCGGCAGGTGATTTTGGTGTGTCCAGCAGGTGGTTCCGGCGAGTTCGGCAGGTGGTACCGGTGTGTCCGGAACATGGTTCTGGCACGTCTGAGAGATGGTTCAGGCATGCCCGGCAGTTGATTCCGGAATCTCGGGCATGTGGTTCTGTCACCTCTGAGAGGTGGTTCCGGCATGCCCGGCAGGTGGTTCTGGAGTGTCTGCCGAGTGGTTCTGGCGTAGCAGGCAGGTGATTCTGGCGTGTCCAGCAGGTGGTTCCGGCGAGCTCGGCAGGTGGTACCGGCGTGTCCGGAACATGGTTCTGGCACATCTGAGAGATGGTTCCGGCATGCCCGGCAGGTGATTCCGGAGTGTTCGCCAAGTGGTTCTGGCGTAGCCGGCAGGTGATTTTGGCGTGTCCAGCAGGTGGTTCTGGGTAGGGGATCAGGTGGTTTCGGTATACTCTGCAGGTGGTTGCGGCCTGTCTGGCACATGGTTCTGGCACGTCTGAGAGGTGGTGCCGGAATGCCTGGCAGGTGATCCCGGAGAGTCCTCCAAGTGGTTCTGGTGTACCCCGCAGGTGTTTCTGATGTGTCCGTCTGGTGGCTCAGGTGATTCGAGCATGTGTTTCCGGCGTGCTCGGCAGGTGGTTCCGGCAGGTCGGGCAGGTGTTTGCCGTCTGTCCATGACGTGGTTCCGGCATGCCCGCAAGGTGATTCTGGAGTGTCAACCAAGTGGTTTTGGCGTAGCCGGCATATCATTTTGACCTGTGAGGCAGGTGTTTCCGGCATGTCTAGCAGGTGGTTCCGGCGAGCTCGGCAGGTGCTTCTGGTCTCTTCGGCACGTGGTTGTGGCACGTCTGAGAGATGGTTCCGGCACGCCCGGCAGGTGATTCCGGAGTGTCCGGCATGTGGTTCTGGCACCTCTGAGAGATGGTTCCGGATGCCCGGCAGGTGATTCCTGAGACTCCGGCATGTGGTTCTGGCACCTCTGAGAGGTGGTTCCGGCATGCCCGGCAGGTGGTTCCAGAGTGTCTGCCGAGTGGTTCTGGCATAGCCGGCAGGTGATTCTGGCGTGTCCAGCAGGTGGTTCTGGGGAGTGGATCAGGTGGTTCCGGCATACTCGGCAGGTGGTACCGGCGTGTCCGGAACATGGTTCTGGCAAGTCTGAGAGGTGGTTCCGGCATGCCCGGAAGGTGATTCCGGAGTGTTCACCAAGTGGTTCTGGCGTACCCGGCAGATGATTTTGGCGTGTCTGGAAGGTGTTTCTTGCAAATCGAGCATGTGGCTCAGGCATGCTCAGCAGGCGCTTCCGGCGTGTCCGGCACGTGGTTCTGGTGTGTCTGAGAGCTGGTTCTGGCATGTCCGGCAGATGATTCCGGAGTGTCCACCAAGTGGCTCTGGCATACCCGGCAGGTGATTTTGGCGTGTCAGGTAGGTGGTTCCGGCGAGTCGAGTAGGTGGTTCCGGCGTGCTCGGCAGGTGGTTCAGGCGGGTCTGGCAGGTGGTTTCGGTCTGTTCGGGGTGTGGTTTCGGCATCTCAGGCACATGGTTCTGGCACGTCTGAGAGGTGGTTCCGGCCGGCCCGACAGGTGTTTCCATGTTGTTCGCCAAGTGGTTCTGGCATAGCTGGCAGGTGATTTTGGCGTGACCGGCAGGTGGTTCCAGCCAGCCCGGCAGGTGATTCCGAAGTGTTCACCAAATGGTTGTGGCGTAGCCGGCAGGTGATTTTGGCGTGTCCAGCAGGTGGTTTTGGCGAGTCGAGCAGGTGGTTCTGGCGTGCTCGGCAGGTGCTTCCGGTGTCATTGGCATGTGGTTCCGGCATGTCTGAGAGGTGGTTCCGCCATGCCCGGCAGGTGATTCCCGAGTGATCGCCAAGTGGTTCTGCCGTAGCCGGCAGGTGATTTTGCATGTCCGGCAATGGTTCCGGCGAGTCGAGCCGGTGGTTCCGGCGTGTCAGGCAGGTGGTTCCGGTCTGTCCAGCATGTGGGTCTGCGGTGTCCGGCACGAGGTTCTGGCACGTCTGAGAGGTTGTGTCGGCATGCACTTCACGTGATTCCGGCTGGTCCACCAAGCGGTTCTGGTGTAGCGGGCAGGTGATTTTGGCGTGTCCGGCAGGTGGGACCGGTGAGTCAAACAGGTGGTTCTGGCGAGTGTTTCCTGTGTTTCCGGTCTGTCCGGGAGATGGTTCCGGCCTGTCCGGCACGTGCTTCTGGAACTTTGGAGAGGTTGTGCTGGCATGCCCGGCAGGTGATCCTGGAGTGTCCGCCAAGTGTTTCTGGCGTAGCCGGCAGCTGATTTTGGCGTGTCCGGCAGGTGTTTCTGGGGAGTGGATCAGGTGGTTCCGGTATACTCGGCAGGTGGTTGAGGCGTGTCCGGCTCATGGTTCTGCCACGTCTGAGAGGTGGTTCCGGCATGCCTCTCAGGTGATCATGGAGAGTACTCCAAGTGGTTCTGGCGTACCCCAAAGGTGTTTCTGATGTGTCCGGCTGGTGGCTCTGGTGAGTCGAGCAGGTGGTTCCGGCGTGCTCGGCAGGTGGTTCCGGCAGGTCCGGCAGGTGTTTGCCGTCTGTCCATGACGTGGTTCCGTCATGCCCGCAAGTTGATTCTGGAGTGTCCACCAAGTGGTTTTGGCGTAGCCGGCATATGATTTTGGCCTGTGAGGCAGGTGGTTCCAGCATGTCTAGCAGGTGGTTCCGGCGAGCTCGGCACGTGCTTCTGGTCTCTGCGGCACGTGGTTGTGGCACGTCTGAGAGATGGTTCCGGCATGCCCGGCAGGTGATTCCTGAGTCTCCGGCATGTGGTTCCGGCACCTCTGAGAGGTGGTTCCGGCATGCCCGGCAGGTGATTCCGGAGTCTCCGGCATGTGGTTCTGGCACCTCTGAGAGGTGGTTCCGGAATGCCTGACATGTGATTCCGGAGTGTCTGCCGAGTGGCTCTTGCCTAGCCGGCAGCTGATTCTGGCGTGTCCAGCAGGTGGTTCTGGGGAGTGGATCAGGTGGTTCCGGCATACTCGGCAGGTGGTACCGGCGTGTCCGGAACATGGTTCTGGCAAGTCTGAGAGGTGGTTCTGGCATGTCCGGCAGATGATTCCGGAGTGTCCACCAAGTGGCTCTGGCATACCCGGCAGGTGATTTTGGCGTGTCAGGTAGGTGGTTCCGGCGAGTCGAGTAGGTGGTTCCGGCGTGCTCGGCAGGTGGTTCAGGCGGGTCTGGCAGGTGGTTTCGGTCTGTTCGGGGTGTGGTTCCGGCATCTCAGGCACATGGTTCTGGCACGTCTAAGAGGTGGTTCCGGCCGGCCCGACAGGTGTTTCCATGTTGTTCGCCAAGTGGTTCTGGCATAGCTGGCAGGTGATGTTGGTGTGACCGGCAGGTGGTTCCAGCCAGCCCGGCAGGTGATTCCGAAGTGTTCACCAAATGGTTGTGGCGTAGCCGGCAGGTGATTTTGGCGTGTCCAGCAGGTGGTTTTGGCGAGTCGAGCAGGTGGTTCTGGCGTGCTCGGCAGGTGCTTCCGGTGTCATTGGCATGTGGTTCCGGCATGTCTGAGAGGTGGTTCCGCCATGCCCGGCAGGTGATTCCCGAGTGTTCGCCAAGTGGTTCTGCCGTAGCCGGCAGGTGATTTTGCATGTCCGGCAATGGTTCCGGCGAGTCGAGCCGGTGGTTCCGGCGTGTCAGGCAGGTGGTTCCGGTCTGTCCAGCATGTGGGTCTGGGGTGTCCGGCACGAGGTTCTGGCACGTCTGAGAGGTTGTGTCGGCATGCACGTCACGTGATTCCGGCTTGTCCACCAAGTGGTTCTGGTGTAGCGGGCAGGTGATTTTGTCGTGTCCGGCAGGTGGGACCCGTGAGTCAAGCAGGTGGTTCCGGCGAGTGTTTCCTGTGTTTCCGGTCTGTCCGGGAGATGGTTCTGGCCTGTCCGGCACGTGCTTCTGGCACTTCGGAGAGGTTGTGCTGGCATGCCCGGCAGGTGATTCTGGAGTGTCCGCCAAGTGGTTCTGGCGTAGCCGGCAGGTCATTTTGGAGTGTCCGGCAGGTGGTTCCGTGGAGTGGATCAGGAACTTCCGGCATTCTCGGCAGGTGCTACCGCCGTCTCCTGCATGTCGCTGTGGCACCTCTGAGAGGTGGTTCCAGCATGCCCGGCAGGGGATTCCGGAGTGTCCGACAAGTGGTTGTGGCGTAGCCGGCTGGTGATTCTGGCGTGTCCGGCAGGTGGTTCTGGCGAGTCAAGCAGGTGGTCCCGGCGTGTCCGGCAGGTGGTTCCGGTCTGTCCTGGAGGTGCTTCCGGAGTGTCTGCCGAGTGGTTCTGGCATATCCGGCAGGTGATTTTGGCGTGTCCAGCAGGTGGTTCTGGGGAGTGGAGCAGGTGGTTCCGGCATACTCGGCAGGTGGTTGCGGCGTGTCCGGCACATGGTTCTGGCACGTCTGAGAGGTGGTTCCGGCATGCCCGGCAGGTGATCCCGGAGTGTCCGACATGTGGTTCTGGCACCTCTGAGAGGTGGTTCCGGAATGCCTGACATGTGATTCCGGAGTGTCTGCCGAGTGGTTCTGGCATAGCCGGCAGGTGATTTTGGCGTGTCCAGCAGGTGGTTCCGGCGAGCTCGGCACGTGGTACTGGCGTGTCCGGAACATGGTTCTGGCACATCTGAGAGATGGTTCCGGCATGTCCGGCAGGTGATTCCGGAGTCCCCGGCATGTGGCTCTGGCACCTCTGAGAGGTGGTTCCGGCATGCCCGGCAGGTGATTCCGGAGTGTTCGCCAAGTGGTTCTGGCGTAGCCGGCAGGTGATTTTGGCGTGTCCAGCAGGTGGTTCTGGGGAGTGGATCAGGTGGTTCCGGTATACTCGGCAGGTGGTTGCGGCCTGTCTGGCACATGGTTCTGGCACGTCTGAGAGGTGGTGCCGGAATGCCTGGCAGGTGATCCCGGAGAGTCCGGAATGTGGTTCTGGCACCTCTGAGAGATGGTTCCGGCATGCCCGGCAGGTGATTCCTGAGTCTCTGGCATGTGGTTCTGGCACCTCTGAGAGGTGGTTCCGGCATGCCCGGCAGGTGATTCCGGAGTCTCCGGCATGTGGTTCTGGCACCTCTGAGAGGTGGTTCCGGCATGCCCGGCAGGTGGTTCCGGAGTGTCTGCCGAGTGGCTCTTGCCTAGCCGGCAGGTGATTCTGGCGTGTCCAGCAGGTGGTTCTGGGGAGTGGATCAGGTGGTTCCGGCATACTCGGCAGGTGGTACCGGCGTGTACGGAACATGGTTCTGGCAAGTCTGAGAGGTGGTTCCGGCATGCCCGGCAGGTGATTCCGGAGTGTTCACCAAGTGGTTCTGGCGTAGCCGGCAGGTGATTTTGCATGTCCGGCGTTGGTTCCTGCGAGTCGAGCCGGTGGTTCTGGCGTGTCCGGCAGGTGGTTCCGGTCTGTCCGGCAGGTGGTTCTGGCGTGTCCGGCACGAGGTTCTGGCACGTCTGAGAGGTGGTTCCGGCATGCCCGACAGGTGATTCCAGAGTGTCCGCCACGAGGTTCTGGCGTACCCGGCAGGTGATTTTGGCGTGTCTGGCAGGTGTTTCTTGCAAGTCGAGCATGTGGCTCAGGCATGCTCAGCAGGTGCTTCCGGCGTGTCCGGCACGAGGTTCCGATGTGTCTGAGAGCTGGTTCTGGCATGTCCGGCAGATGATTCCGGAGTGTCCACCAAGTGGCTCTGGCATACCCGGCAGGTGATTTTGGTGTGTCAGGTAGGTGGTTCCGGCGAGTCGAGTAGGTGGTTCCGGCGTGCTCGGCAGGCGGTTCAGGCGGGTCTGGCAGGTGGTTTCGGTCTGTTCGGGGTGTGGTTCCGGCATCTCAGGCACATGGTTCTGGCACGTCTGAGAGGTGGTTCCGGCCGGCCCGACAGGTGTTTCCATGGTGTTCGCCAAGTGGTTCTGGCATAGCTGGCAGGTGATGTTGGCGTGACCGGCAGGTGGTTCCAGCCAGCCCGGCAGGTGATTCCGAAGTGTTCACCAAATGGTTGTGGCGTAGCCGGCAGGTGATTTTGGCGTGTCCAGCAGGTGGTTTTGGCGAGTCGAGCAGGTGGTTCTGGCGTGCTCGGCAGGTGCTTCCGGTGTCATTGGCATGTGGTTCCGGCATGTCTGAGAGGTGGTTCCGCCATGCCCGGCAGGTGATTACCGAGTGTTCGCCAAGTGGTTCTGCCGTTGCCGGCAGGTGATTTTGCATGTCCGGCAATGGTTCCGGCGAGTCGAGCCGGTGGTTCCAGCGTGTCAGGCAGGTGGTTCCGGTCTGTCCAGCATGTGGGTCTGGGGTGTCCGGCACGAGGTTCTGGCACGTCTGAGAGGTTGTGTCGGCATGCACTTCACGTGATTCCGGCTTGTCCACCAAGCGGTTCTGGTGTAGCGGGCAGGTGATTTTGGCGTGTCCGGCAGGTGGGACCGGTGAGTCAAACAGGTGGTTCTGGCGAGTGTTTCCTGTGTTTCCGGTCTGTCCGGGAGATGGTTCCGGCCTGTCCTTGCACGTGCTTCTGGCACTTTGGAGAGGTTGTGCTGGCATGCCCGGCAGGTGATCCTGGAGTGTCCGCCAAGTGTTTCTGGCGTAGGCGGCAGCTGATTTTGGCGTGTCCGGCAGGTGGTTCCGCGGAGTGGATCAGGAACTTCCGGCATTCTCGGCAGGTGCTACCGCCGTCTCCTGCATGTCGCTGTGGCACCTCTGAGAGGTGGTTCCAGCATGCCCGGCAGGGGATTCCGGAGTGTCCGACAAGTGGTTGTGGCGTGGCCGGCTGGTGATTCTGGCGTGTCCGGCAGGTGGTTCTGGCGAGTCAAGCAGGTGGTCCCGGCGTGTCCGGCAGGTGGTTCCGGTCTGTCCTGGAGGTGCTTCCGGAGTGTCTGCCGAGTGGTTCTGACATATCCGGCAGGTGATTTTGGCGTGTCCAGCAGGTGGTTCTGGGGAGTGGAGCAGGTGGTTCCGGCATACTCGGCAGGTGGTTGCGGCGTGTCCGGCACATGGTTCTGGCACGTCTGAGAGGTGGTTCCGGCATGCCCGGCAGGTGATCCCGGAGTGTCCGACATGTGGTTCTGGCACCTCTGAGAGGTGGTTCCGGAATGCCTGACATGTGATTCCGGAGTGTCTGCCGAGTGGTTCTGGCGTAGCCGGCAGGTGATTTTGGCGTGTCCAGCAGGTGGTTCCGGCGAGCTCGGCAGGTGGTACCGGAGTGTCCGGAACATGGTTCTGGCACATCTGAGAGATGGTTCCGGCATGCCTGGCAGGTGATTCCGGAGTCCCCGGCATGTGGCTCTGGCACCTCTGAGAGGTGGTTCCGGCATGCCTCTCAGGTGATCACGGAGAGTCCTCCAAGTGGTTCTGGCGTACCCCGCAGGTGTTTCTGATGTGTCCGGCTGGTGGCTCTGGTGAGTCGAGCAGGTGGTTCCGGCGTGCTCGGCAGGTGGTTCCGGCAGGTCCGGCAGGTGTTTGCCGTCTGTCCATGACGTGGTTCCGGCATGCCCGCAAGTTGATTCTGGAGTGTCCACCAAGTGGTTTTGGCGTAGCCGGCATATGATTTTGGCCTGTGAGGCAGGTGGTTCCAGCATGTCTAGCAGGTGGTTCCGACGAGCTCGGCACGTGCTTCTGGTCTCTGCGGCACGTGGTTGTGGCACGTCTGAGAGATGGTTCCGGCAAGCCCGGGAGGTGATTCCGGAGTGTCCGGCATGTGGTTCTGGCACCTCTGAGAGCTGGTTCCGGCATGCCCGGCAGGTGATTCCTGAGTCTCCGGCATGTGGTTCTGGCACCTCTGAGAGGTGGTTCCGGCATGCCCGGCAGGTGGTCCCGGAGTGTCTGCCGAGTGGTTCTGGCGTAGCCCGCACGTGATTCTGGCATGTCCAGCAGGTGGTTCTGGGGAGTGGATCAGGTGGTTCCGGCATACTCGGCAGGTGGTACCGGCGTGTCCGGAACATGGTTCTGGCAAGTCTGAGAGGTGGTTCCGGCATGCCCGGCAGGTGATTCCGGAGTGTTCGCCAAGTGGTTCTGGCGTAGCCGGCAGGTGATTTTGCATGTCCGGCGGTGGTTCGGGCGAGTCGAGCCGGCGGTTCCGGCGTGTCCGGCAGGTGGTTCCGGTCTGTCCGGCAGGTGGTTCCGGCAGGTCCGGCAGGTGTTTGCCGTCTGTCCATGACGTGGTTCTGGCATGCCCGCAAGGTGATTCTGGAGTGTCAACCAAGTGGTTTTGGCGTAGCCGGCATATGAATTTGGCCTGTGAGGCAGGTGGTTCCGGCATGTCCAGAAGGTGGTTCCGGCGAGCTCGGCAGGTGCTTCTGGTCTCTTCGGCAAGTGGTTGTGGCACGTCTGACAGATGGTTCCGGCATGCCGGGCAGGTGGTTCCGGAGTGTCTGCCGAGTGGTTCTGGCACCTCTGAGAGGTGGTTCCGGCATGCCGGGCAGGTGGTTCCAGAGTGTCTGCCGAGTGGTTCTGGCATAGCCGGCAGGTGATTCTGGCGTGTCCAGCAGGTGGTTCTGGGGAGTGGATCGGGTGGTTCCGGCATACTCGGCAGGTGGTACCGGCGTGTCCGGAACATGGTTCTGGCAAGTCTGAGAGGTGGTTCCGGCATGCCCGGAAGGTGATTCCGGAGTGTTCACCAAGTGGTTCTGGCGTACCCGGCAGATGATTTTGGCGTGTCTGGAAGGTGTTTCTTGCAAATCGAGCATGTGGCTCAGGCATGCTCAGCAGGCGCTTCCGGCGTGTCCGGCACGTGGTTCTGGTGTGTCTGAGAGCTGGTTCTGGCATGTCCGGCAGATGATTCCGGAGTGTCCACCAAGTGGCTCTGGCATACCCGGCAGGTGATTTTGGCGTGTCAGGTAGGTGGTTCCGGCGAGTCGAGTAGGTGGTTCCGGCGTGCTCGGCAGGCGGTTCAGGCGGGTCTGGCAGGTGGTTTCTGTCTGTTCGGGGTGTGGTTCCGGCATCTCAGGCACATGGTTCTGGCACGTCTGAGAGGTGGTTCCGGCCGGCCCGACAGGTGTTTCCATGGTGTTCGCCAAGTGGTTCTGGCATAGCTGGCAGGTGATGTTGGCGTGACCGGCAGGTGGTTCCAGCCAGCCCGGCAGGTGATTCCGAAGTGTTCACCAAATGGTTGTGGCGTAGCCGGCAGGTGATTTTGGCGTGTCCAGCAGGTGGTTTTGGCGAGTCGAGCAGGTGGTTCTGGCGTGCTCGGCAGGTGCTTCCGGTGTCATTGGCATGTGGTTCCGGCATGTCTGAGAGGTGGTTCCGCCATGCCCGGCAGGTGATTCCCGAGTGTTCGCCAAGTGGTTCTGCCGTAGCCGGCAGGTGATTTTGCATGTCCGGCAATGGTTCCGGCGAGTCGAGCCGGTGGTTCCGGCGTGTCAGGCAGGTGGTTCCGGTCTGTCCAGCATGTGGGTCTGGGGTGTCCGGCACGAGGTTCTGGCACGTCTGAGAGGTTGTGTCGGCATGCACTTCACGTGATTCCGGCTGGTCCACCAAGCGGTTCTGGTGTAGCGGGCAGGTGATTTTGTCGTGTCCGGCAGGTGGGACCGGTGAGTCAAACAGGTGGTTCTGGCGAGTGTTTCCTGTGTTTCCGGTCTGTCCGGGAGATGGTTCCGGCCTGTCCGGCACGTGCTTCTGGCACTTTGGAGAGGTTGTGCTGGCATGCCCGGCAGGTGATCCTGGAGTGTAGGCCAAGTGTTTCTGGCATAGCCGGCAGCTGATTTTGGCGTGTCCGGCAGGTGGTTCTGGGGAGTGGATCAGGTGGTTCCGGTATACTCGGCAGGTGGTTGAGGCGTGTCCGGCTCATGGTTCTGGCACGTCTGAGAGGTGGTTCCGGCTGCCTCTCAGGTGATCACGGAGAGTCCTCCAAGTGGTTCTGGCGTACCCCACAGGTGTTTCTGCTGTGTCCGGCTGGTGGCTCTGGTGAATCGAGCAGGTGGTTCCGGCGTGCTCGGCAGGTGGTTGCGGCGTGTCCGGCATATGGTTCTGGCACGTCTGAGAGGTGGTTCCGGCTTGCCCGGCAGGTGATCCCGGAGTGTCCGACATGTGGTTCTGGCACCTCTGAGAGGTGGTTCCGGAATGCCTGACATGTGATTCCGGAGTGTCTGCCGAGTGGCTCTTGCCTAGCCGGCAGCTGATTCTGGCGTGTCCAGCAGGTGGTTCTGGGGAGTGGATCAGGTGGTCCCGGCATACTCGGCAGGTGGTTCCGGAGTGTCTGCCGAGTGGTTCTGGCACCTCTGAGAGGTGGTTCCGGCATTCCCGGCAGGTGATTCTGGAGTGTTCGCCAAGTGGTTCTGGCGTAGCCGGCAGGTGATTTTGGCGTGTCCAGCAGGTGGTTCTGGGGAGTGGATCAGGTGGTTCCGGCATACTCGGCAGGTGGTTGCGGCCTGTCTGGCTCATGGTTCTGGCAAGTCTGAGAGGTGGTTCCGGCATGCCCGGAAGGTGATTCCGGAGTGTTAACCAAGTGGTTCTGGCGTAGCCGGCAGGTGATTTTGCATGTCCGGCGGTGGTTCCGGCGAGTCGAGCCGGCGGTACCGGGGTGTCCGGCAGGTGGTTCCGGTCTGTCCGGCAGGTGGTTCTGGCGTGTCCGGCAGGTGGTTCCAGTCTGTCCTCTAGGTGGTTCCGGAGTGTCTGCCGAGTGGTTCTGGCATAGCCGGCAGGTGATTTTGGCGTGTCCAGAAGGTGGCTCCGGCGAGCTCGGCATGTGGTACCGGCGTGTCCAGAACATGGTTCTGGCACATCTGAGAGATGGTTCCGGCAGGCCCGGCAGGTGATTCCGGGGTCTCCGGCGTGTGGTTCTGGCACCTCTGAGACGTGGTTCCGGCGTGCCCGGCAGGTGATTCCGGAGTCTCCGGCATGTGGTTCTGGCACCTCTGAGAGGTGGTTCCGGAATGCCTGACATGTGATTCCGGAGTGTCTGCTGAGTGGTTCTTGCATAGCCGGCAGCTGATTCTAGCATGTCCAGCAGGTGGTTCTGGGGAGTGGATCAGGTGTTTCCGGCATACTCGGCAGGTGGTACCGGCGTGTCCAGAACATGGTTCTGGCAAGTCTGAGAGGTGGTTCCGGCATGCCCGGCAGGTGATTCCGGAGTGCTCGACAAGTGGTTCTGGCGTAGCCGGCAGGTGATTTTGCATGTCGGGCGGTGGATCCAGTGACTCGAGCCGGTGGTTCCGGCGTGTCCGGCAGGTGGTTCCGGTCTGTCCGGCAGGTGGATCCGTGGTGTCCGGCACGAGGGTCAGTCTGAGAGTCTGCCGGCATGCCCCTCACGTGATTCCGGCTTGTCCCCGAAGTGGTGCTGGTGTAGCGGGCAGGTGATTTTGGCGTGTCCGGCAGGTGGTTCAGGCGAGTTGAGCAGGTGGTTGCGACGTGCTCGGCAGGTGCTTCCGGCGTCTCCGGCACGTGTTTCTCGCACATCTGACTGGTGGTTCCGGCATGCCCAAAAGTTGATTCCGGTCTGTCCGGTAGGTGGTTCCGGCGTGCACGGCACGTGGTTCTGGTACGTGTCAGAGGTGGTTGCGTATGCCCAACAGGTGATTCCGGACTGTCCGCCACGTGCTTCTGGCACGTCTGAGAGGTGGTTCCAACATGCCCGGCAGGTCATTTCGGAGAGTCGTCCAAGTGGTTCTGGCATAGCCCGCAGGTGATTTTGGCGTGTCCGGCAGGTGGTTCCGCCGTGCTCGGCAGGTGGTTCAGGCATGGCCGTCACGTGGTTCCAGTCTGTCCAGGACGTGTTTCCAGCTTCTCCGGCAGGTGGTTCTGGTACGTCTGAGAGGTGGTTCCGCCATGGCTGGCAGGTGATTCCGGACTGTCCCCCAGGTGGTTCTGGCATAGCCAGCAGTTGATATTGGCCTGTCCGGCAGGTGGTTCCAGCGAGTCGAACAGGTGGCTCCGGCGTTCTTGGCAGGTGGTTCCGGTCTGTCCGGTAGGTGTTTGCGGCGTGTCTGGCACGTGCTTCCGGCACGTCTGAGAGGTGGTTCCGGCATGCGCGGCAGGTGATTCCGTAGTGTCCGCCAGGTGGTTCTGGCGTACCCGGCAGGTGATTTTGGCGTGTCCGGCAGGTGTTTCTGGCGAGTCGAGCAGGTGGCTCCGGCATGCTCGGCAGGTGCTTCCGGCGTCTCCGGCACTTGGTTCTGGTGTGTCTGAGAGCTGGTTCCGGCATGTCCGGCAGATGATTCCGGAGTGTCCGCCAAGTGGTTCTGGGATACCCAGCAGTTGATTTTGGCGTGTCAGGGAGGTGGTACCGGCGAGTCGAGCAGGTGGTTCCGGCGTGCTCAGCAGGTGGTTCAGGCGGTTCTGGCAGGTGGTATCCGTCTGTTCGGGGTGTGGTTCCAGCATCTCATGAACACGTTTCTGGCACGTCTGAGATGTGGTTCCAGCCGGCCCGACAGGTGTTTCCGCAGTGTCCGCCAAGCGGTTCTGGCGTAGTTGGCAGGTGATTTTGGCATGACTGGCAGGTGGTTCCAGCAAGCCTGGCAGGTGATTCCAAAGTTTTCACCAACTGGTTGTGGCGTAGCCGGCAGGTGATTTTTGCGTGATCGGCAGGTGTTTCTGGCGAGTCGAGCAGGTGGTTCCGGCGTGCTTGGCAGGTGCTTCCGGCGTCTCCGGCACGTGTTTCTGGCACATCTGACAGGTGGTTCCGGCATGCCCGAAAGGTGATTCCGGTCTGTCCGGTAGGTGGTTCCAGCCTGCACGGCATGTGGTTCTGGTACGTCTCAGAGGTGGTTGCGCATGCCCAACAGGTGATTCCGTACTGTCCGCCACATGGTTCTGGCACGTCTGAGAGGTGGTTCCGGCATGCCCGGCAGGTCATCCCAGAGTGTCCTCCAAGTGGTTCTGGCATAACACGCAGGTGATTTTCGCGTGTCATGCAGTTTGTTCCGTTGTGCTTGGCAGGTGGTTCAGGCTTGGCCGGCAGGTGGTTCCAGACTGTCCAGGACGTGTTTCCAGCTTCTCCGACAGGTGGTTCTGGTACGTCTGAGAGGTGGTTCCGCCATGGCTGGCAGGTGATTCCGGACCGTCCCCCAGGTGGTTCTGGCATAGCCAGCAGTTGATATTGGCCTGTCCGGCAGGTGGTTCCAGCGAGTCGAACAGGTGGCTCCGGCGTGCTCGGCAGGTGGTTCCGGTCTGTCCGGTAGGTGATTCCGGCGTGTCCGGCACGTGCTTCCGGCACGTCTGAGAGGTGGTTCCGGCATGCACGACAGGTGGTTTCGGAGTGTCCGCCAGGTGGTTCTGGCGTACCCGGCAGGTGATTTTGGCGTGTCCGGCAGGTGGTTCTGGCGAGTCGAGCAGGTGGTTCCGGCGTGCTCGGCAGGTGCTTCCGGGGTCATTGGCACGTGGTTCTGGCATATCTGAGAGGTGGTTCCGGCATGCCCGGCAGGTGATTCCGGAGTGTTCGCCAAGTGTTTCCGGCGTAGCCGGCAGGTGATTTTGCATGTCCAGCGGTCGTTCCGGCGGGTCGAGCCGGTGGTTCCGGCGTGTCCGGCAGGTGGTTCCGGTCTGTCCGGCAGGTGGTTCTGTGGTGTCCGGCACGAGGTTCAGTCTGCGAGGCTGTGCCGGCATGCCCCTCACGTGATTCCGGCTTGTCCCCGAAGTGGTGCTGGTGTAGCGGGCAGGTGATTTTGGCGTGTCCGGCAGGTGGTTCAGGCGAGTTGAGCAGGTGGTTGCGACGTGCTCGGCAGGTGCTTCCGGCGTCTCCGGCACGTGTTTCTGGCACATCTGACTGGTGGTTCCGGCATGCCCGAAATTTGATTCCGGTCTGTCCGGTAGGTGGTTCCGGCGTGCACGGCACGTGGTTCTGGTACGTCTCAGAGGTGGTTGCGTATGCCCAACAGGTGATTCCGGACTGTCCGCCACGTGTTTCTGGCACGTCTGAGAGGTGGTTCCAACATGCCCGGCAGGTCATTTCGGAGAGTCGTCCAAGTGGTTCTGGCGTAGCCCACAGGTGATTTTGGCGTGTCCGGCAGGTGGTTCCGCCGTGCTCGGCAGGTGGCTCAGGCATGGCCGTCACGTGGTTCCAGTCTGTCCAGGACGTGTTTCCAGCTTCTCCGGCAGGTGGTTCTGGTACGTCTGAGAGGTGGTTCCGCCATGGCTGGCAGGTGATCCCAGTCTGTCCCCCAGGTGGTTCTGGCATAGCCAGCAGTTGATATTGGCCTGTCCGGCATGTGGTTCCATCGAGTCGAACAGGTGGCTCCGGCGTGCTCGGCAGGTGGTTCCGGTCTGTCCGGTAGGTGATTCCGGCGTGTCCGGCACGTGCTTCCGGCACGTCTGAGAGGTGGTTCCGGCATGCGCGACAGGTGGTTTCGGAGTGTCCGCCAGGTGGTTCTGGCGTACCCGGCAGGTGATTTTGGCGTGTCCGGCAGGTGTTTCTGGCGAGTCGAGCAGGTGGCTCCGGCATGCTCGGCAGGTGCTTCCGGCGTCTCCGGCACGTGGTTCTGGTGTGTCTGAGAGCTGGTTCTGGCATGTCCGGCAGATGATTCCGGAGTTTCCGGCAAGTGGTTCTGGCATACCCGGCTGGTGATTTGGGCATGTCAGGTAGGTGGTTCCGCGAGTCGAGCAGGTGGCTCCGGCATGCTCGGCAGGTGCTTCCGGCGTCTCCGGCACTTGGTTCTGGTGTGTCTGAGAGCTGGTTCCGGCATGTCCGGCAGATGATTCCGGAGTGTCCGCCAAGTGGTTCTGGCATACCCAGCAGGTGATTTTGGCGTGTCAGGGAGGTGGTACCGGTGAGTCGAGCAGTTGGTTCCGGAGTGCTCAGCAGGTGGTTCAGGCGGTTCTGGCAGGTGGTATCCGTCTGTTCGGGGTGTGGTTCCAGCATCTCATGAACACGTTTCTGGCACGTCTGAGATGTGGTTCCAGCCGGCCCGACAGGTGTTTCCGCAGTGTCCCCCAAGCGGTTCTGGCGTAGTTGGCAGGTGATTTTGGCATGACTGGCAGGTGGTTCCAGCAAGCCTGGCAGGTGATTCCAAAGTGTTCACCAACTGGTCGTGGCGTAGCCGGCAGGTGATTTTTGCGTGATCGGCAGGTGGTTCTGGCGAGTCGAGCAGGTGGTTCCGGCGTGCTCGGCTGGTGCTTCCGGGGTCATTGGCACGGGGTTCTGGCATGTCTGAGAGGTGGTTCCTGCATGCCCGGCAAGTGACTCCGGAGTGTTCGCCAAGTGGTTCTGGCATAGTCGGCAGGTGATTTTGGCATGTCCGGCAGGTGGTTCAGGCGAGTTGAGCAGGTGGTTCCAACGTGCTTGGCAGGTGCTTCCGGCGTCTCCGGCACGTGTTTCTGGCACATCTGACAGGTGGTTCCGGCATGCCCGAAAGGTGATTCCGGTCTGTGCGGTAGGTGGTTCCAGCCTGCACGGCATGTGGTTCTGGTCCGTCTCAGAGGTGGTTGCGCATGCCCAACAGGTGATTCCGGACTGTCCGCCACATGGTTCTGGCACGTCTGAGAGGTGGTTCCGGCATGCCCCGCAGGTCATCCCAGAGAGTCCTCCAAGTGGTTCTGGCATAACACGCAGGTGATTTTGGCGTGTCTGGCAGGTTGTTCCGTTGTGCTTGGCAGGTGGTTCAGGCTTGGCCGGCAGGTGGTTCCAGACTGTCCAGGACGTGTTTCCAGCTTCTCCGGCAGGTGGTTCTGGTACGTCTGAGAGGTGGTTCCGGCATGCCCGGCAGGTGATCCCGGAGTGTCCGACATGTGGTTCTGGCACCTCTGAGAGGTGGTTCCGGAATGCCTGACATGTGATTCCGGAGTGTCTGCCGAGTGGTTCTGGCGTAGCCGGCAGGTGATTTTGGCGTGTCCAGCAGGTGGTTCCGGCGAGCTCGGCAGGTGGTACCGGAGTGTCCGGAACATGGTTCTGGCACATCTGAGAGGTGTTCCGCCATGGCTGGCAGGTGATTCCGGACCGTCCCCCAGGTGGTTCTGGCATAGCCAGCATTTGATATTGGCCTGTCCGGCAGGTGGTTCCAGCGAGTCGAACAGGTGGCTCCGGCGTGCTCGGCAGGTGGTTCCGGTCTGTCCGGTAGGTGATTCCGGCGTGTCCGGCACGTGCTTCCGGCACGTCTGAGAGGTGGTTCCGGCATGCGCGACAGGTGGTTTCGGAGTGTCCGCCAGGTGGTTCTGGCGTACCCGGCAGGTGATTTTGGCGTGTCCGGCAGGTGTTTCTGGCGAGTCGAGCAGGTGGCTCCGGCATGCTCGGCAGGTGCTTCCGGCGTCTCCGGCACGTGGTTCTGGTGTGTCTGAGAGCTGGTTCCGGCATGTCCGGCAGATGATTCCGGAGTGTCCGGCAAGTGGTTCTGGCATACCCGGCTGGTGATTTTGGCATGTCAGGTAGGTGGTTCCGGCGAGTCGAGCAGGTGGCTCCGGTGTGCTCGGCAGGTTGTTCAGACGGGTCTGGCAGGTGTTTTCCGTCTGTTCGGGGTGTGGTTCCAGCATCTCATGCACATGGTTCTGGCACGTCTGAGATGTGGTTCCGGCCGGCCCGACAGGTGTTTCCACAGTGTCCGCCAAGTGGTACTGGCGTAGTTGGCAGGTGATTTTGGCATGACCGGCAGGTGGTTCCAGCAAGCCCGGCAGGTGATTCCGAAGTGTTCCCCAACTGGTTGTGGCGTAGCCGGCAGGTGATTTTTGCGTGTCCGGCAGGTGGTTCTGGCGAGTCGAGCAGGTGGTTCCGGCGTGCTCGGCAGGTGCTTCCGGGGTCATTGGCACGTGGTTCTGGCATATCTGAGAGGTGGTTCCGGCATGCCCGGCAGGTGATTCCGGAGTGTTCGCCAAGTGTTTCCGGCGTAGCCGGCAGGTGATTTTGCATGTCCAGCGGTCGTTCCGGCGGGTCGAGCCGGTGGTTCCGGCGTGTCCGGCAGGTGGTTCCCGTCTGTCCGGCAGGTGGATCCGTGGTGTCCGGCACGAGGTTCAGTCTGCGAGTCTGTGCCGGCATGCCCCTCACGTGATTCCGGCTTGTCCCCGAAGTGGTGCTGGTGTAGCGGGCAGGTGATTTTGGCGTGTCCGGCAGGTGGTTCAGGCGAGTTGAGCAGGTGGTTGCGACGTGCTCGGCAGGTGCTTCCGGCGTCTCCGGCACGTGTTTCTGGCACATCTGACTGGTGGTTCCGGCATGCCCAAAAGTTGATTCCGGTCTGTCCGGTAGGTGTTTCTGGCGTGCACGGCACCTGGTTCTGGTACGTCTCAGAGGTGGTTGCGTATGCCCCACAGGTGATTCCGGACTGTCCGCCACGTGCTTCTGGCACGTCTGAGAGGTGGTTCCAACATGCCCGGCAGGTCATTTCGGAGAGTCGTCCAAGTGGTTCTGGCGTAGCCCGCAGGTGATTTTGGCGTGTCCGGCAGGTGGTACCGCCGTGCTCGGCAGGTGGTTCAGGCATGGCCGCCACGTGGTTCCAGTCTGTCCAGGACGTGTTTCCAGCTTCTCCGGCAGGTGGTTCTGGTACGTCTGAGAGGTGGTTCCGCCATGGCTGGCAGGTGATCCCGGACTGTCGCCCAGGTGGTTCTGGCATAGCCAGCAGTTGATATTGGCCTGTCCGGCAGGTGGTTCCAGCGAGTCGAACAGGTGGCTCCGGCGTTCTTGGCATGTGGTTCCGGTCTGTCCGGTAGGTGTTTCCGGCGTGTCTGGCACGTGCTTCCGGCACGTCTGAGAGGTGGTTCCGTCATCCGCGACAGGTGATTCCGGAGTGTCCGCCAGGTGGTTCTGGCATAGCCAGCATTTGATATTGGCCTGTCCGGCAGGTGGTTCCAGCGAGTCGAACAGGTGGCTCCGGCGTGCTCGGCAGGTGGTTCCGGTCTGTCCGGTAGGTGATTCCGGCGTGTCCGGCACGTGCTTCCGGCACGTCTGAGAGTTGGTTCCGGCATGCGCGACAGGCGGTTTCGGAGTGTCCGCCAGGTGGTTCTGGCGTACCCGGCAGGTGATTTTGGCGTGTCCGGCAGGTGTTTCTGGCGAGTCGAGCAGGTGGCTCCGGCATGCTCGGCAGGTGCTTCCGGCGTCTCCGGCACTTGGTTCTGGTGTGTCTGAGAGCTGGTTCCGTCATGTCCAGCAGATGATTCCGGAGTGTCCGCCAAGTGGTTCTGGCATACCCAGCAGGTGATTTTGGCGTGTCAGGGAGGTGGTACCGGTGAGTCGAGCAGGTGGTTCCGGCGTGCTCAGCAGGTGGTTCAGGCGGTTCTGGCAGGTGGTATCCGTCTGTTCGGGGTGTGTTCCAGCATCTCATGAACACGTTTCTGGCACGTCTTAGATGTGGTTCCAGCCGGCCCGACAGGTGTTTCCGCAGTGTCCGCCAAGCGGTTCTGGCGTAGTTGGCAGGTGATTTTGGCATGACTGGCAGGTGGTTCCAGCAAGCCTGGCAGGTGATTCCAAAGTGTTCACCAACTGGTTGTGGCGTAGCCGGCAGGTGATTTTTGCGTGATCGGCAGGTGGTTCTGGCGAGTCGAGCAGGTGGTTCCGGCGTGCTCGGCTGGTGCTTCCGGGGTCATTGGCACGGGGTTCTGGCATGTCTGAGATGTGGTTCCTGCATGCCCGGCAAGTGATTCCGGAGTGTTCGCCAAGTGGTTCTGGCATAGTCGGCAGGTGATTTTGGCATGTCCGGCAGGTGGTTCAGGCGAGTTGAGCAGGTGGTTCCAACGTGCTTGGCAGGTGCTTCCGGCGTCTCCGGCACGTGTTTCTGGTACATCTGACAGGTGGATCCGGCATGCCCGAAATGTGATTCCGGTCTGTCCGGTAGGTGGTTCCAGCCTGCACGGCATGTGGTTCTGGTACGTCTCAGAGGTGGTTGCGCATGCCCAACAGGTGATTCCGGACTGTCCGCCACATGGTTCTGGCACGTCTGAGAGGTGGTTCCGGCATGCCCGGCAGGTCATCCCAGAGAGTCCTCCAAGTGGTTCTGGCATAACACGCACGTGATTTTGGCGTGTCTGGCAGGTTGTTCCGTTGTGCTTGGCAGGTGGTTCAGGCTTGGCCGGCAGGTGGTTCCAGACTGTCCAGGACGTGTTTCCAGCTTCTCCGGCAGGTGGTTCTGGTACGTCTGAGAGATGGTTCCGCCATGGCTGGCAGGTGATTCCGGACCGTCCCCCAGGTGGTTCTGGCATAGCCAGCATTTGATATTGGCCTGTCCGGCAGGTGGTTCCAGCGAGTCGAACAGGTGGCTCCGGCGTGCTCGGCAGGTGGTTCCGGTCTGTCCGGTAGGTGATTCCGGCGTGTCCGGCACGTGCTTCCGGCACGTCTGAGAGGTGGTTCCGGCATGCGCGACAGGTGGTTTCGGAGTGTCCGCCAGGTGGTTCTGGCGTACCCGGCAGGTGATTTTGGCGTGTCCGGCAGGTGTTTCTGGCGAGTCGAGCAGGTGGCTCCGGCATGCTCGGCAGGTGCTTCCGGCGTCTCCGGCACGTGGTTCTGGTGTGTCTGAGAGCTGGTTCCGGCATGTCCGGCAGATGATTCCGGAGTGTCCGGCAAGTGGTTCTGGCATACCCGGCTGGTGATTTGGGCATGTCAGGTAGGTGGATCCGGCGAGTCGAGCAGGTGGCTCCGGTGTGCTCGGCAGGTTGTTCAGACTTGTCTGGCAGGTGTTTTCCGTCTCTTCGGGGTGTGGTTCCAGCATCTCATGCACATGGTTCTGGCACATCTGAGATGTGGTTCCGGCCGGCCCGACAGGCGTTTCCACAGTGTCCGCCAAGTGGTACTGGCGTAGTTGGCAGGTGATTTTGGCATGACCGGCAGGTGGTTCCAGCAAGCCCGGCAGGTGATTCCGAAGTGTTCCCCAACTGGTTGTGGCGTAGCCGGCAGGTGATTTTTGCGTGTCCAGCAGGTGGTTCTGGCGAGTCGAGCAGGTGGTTCCGGCGTGCTCGGCAGGTGCTTCCGGGGTCATTGGCACGTGGTTCTGGCATATCTGAGAGGTGGTTCCGGCATGCCCGGCAGGTGATTCCGGAGTGTTTGCCAAGTGTTTCCGGCGTAGCCGGCAGGTGATTTTGCATGTCCAGCGGTCGTTCCGGCGGGTCGAGCCGGTGGTTCCGGCGTGTCCGGCAGGTGGTTCCGGTCTGTCCGGCAGGTGGATCCGTGGTGTCCGGCACGAGGGTCAGTCTGAGAGTCTGTGCCGGCATGCCCCTCACGTGATTCCGGCTTGTCCCCGAAGTGGTGCTGGTGTAGCGGGCAGGTGATTTTGGCGTGTCCGGCAGGTGGTTCAGGCGAGTTGAGCAGGTGGTTGCGACGTGCTCGGCAGGTGCTTCCGGCGTCTCCGGCACGTGTTTCTGGCACATCTGACTGGTGGTTCCGGCATGCCCAAAAGTTGATTCCGGTCTGTCCGGTAGGTGTTTCTGGCGTGCACGGCACCTGGTTCTGGTACGTGTCAGAGGTGGTTGCGTATGCCCAACAGGTGATTCCGGACTGTCCGCCACGTGCTTCTGGCACGTCTGAGAGGTGGTTCCAACATGCCCGGCAGGTCATTTCGGAGAGTCGTCCAAGTGGTTCTGGCGTAGCCCGCAGGTGATTTTGGCGTGTCCGGCAGGTGGTACCGCCGTGCTCGGCAGGTGGTTCAGGCATGGCCGTCACGTGGTTCCAGTCTGTCCAGGACGTGTTTCCAGCTTCTCCGGCAGGTGGTTCTGGTACGTCTGAGAGGTGGTTCCGCCATGGCTGGCAGGTGATCCCGGACTGTCCCCCAGGTGGTTCTGGCATAGCCAGCAGTTGATATTGGCCTCTCCGGCAGGTGGTTCCAGCGAGTCGAACAGGTGGCTCCGGCGTTCTTGGCAGGTGGTTCCGGTCTGTCCGGTAGGTGTTTGCGGCGTGTCTGGCACGTGCGTCCGGCACGTCTGAGAGGTGGTTCCGGCATGCGCGGCAGGTGATTCCGTAGTGTCCGCCAGGTGGTTCTGGCGTACCCGGCAGGTGATTTTGGCGTGTCCGGCAGGTGTTTCTGGCGAGTCGAGCAGGTGGCTCCGGCATGCTCGGCAGGTGCTTCCGGCGTCTCCGGCACTTGGTTCTGGTGTGTCTGAGAGCTGGTTCCGGCATGTCCGGCAGATGATTCCGGAGTGTCCGCCAAGTGGTTCTGGGATACCCAGCAGTTGATTTTGGCGTGTCAGGGAGGTGGTACCGGTGAGTCGAGCAGGTGGTTCCGGCGTGCTCAGCAGGTGGTTCAGGCGGTTCTGGCAGGTGGTATCCGTCTGTTCGGGGTGTGGTTCCAGCATCTCATGAACACGTTTCTGGCACGTCTGAGATGTGGTTCCAGCCGGCCCGACAGGTGTTTCCGCAGTGTCCGCCAAGCGGTTCTGGCGTAGTTGGCAGGTGATTTTGGCATGACTGGCAGGTGGTTCCAGCAAGCCTGGCAGGTGATTCCAAAGTGTTCACCAACTGGTTGTGGCGTAGCCGGCAGGTGATTTTTGCGTGATCGGCAGGTGGTTCTGGCGAGTCGAGCAGGTGGTTCCGGCGTGCTCGGCTGGTGCTTCCGGGGTCATTGGCACGGGGTTCTGGCATGTCTGAGAGGTGGTTCCTGCATGCCCGGCAAGTGATTCCGGAGTGTTCGCCAAGTGGTTCTGGCATAGTCGGCAGGTGATTTTGGCATGTCCGGCAGGTGGTTCAGGCGAGTTGAGCAGGTGGTTCCAACGTGCTTGGCAGGTGCTTCCGGCGTCTCCGGCACGTGTTTCTGGCACATCTGACAGGTGGTTCCGGCATGCCCGAAAGGTGATTCCGGTCTGTCCGGTAGGTGGTTCCAGCCTGCACGGCATGTGGTTCTGGTACGTCTCAGAGGTGGTTGCGCATGCCCAACAGGTGATTCCGGACTGTCCGCCACATGGTTCTGGCACGTCTGAGAGGTGGTTCCGGCATGCCCGGCAGGTCATCCCAGAGAGTCCTCCAAGTGGTTCTGGCATAACACGCAGGTGATTTTGGCGTGTCTGGCAGGTTGTTCCGTTGTGCTTGGCAGGTGGTTCAGGCTTGGCCGGCAGGTGGTTCCAGACTGTCCAGGACGTGTTTCCAGCTTCTCCGGCAGGTGGTTCTGGTACGTCTGAGAGGTGGTTCCGCCATGGCTGGCAGGTGATTCCGGACCGTCCCCCAGGTGGTTCTGGCATAGCCAGCATTTGATATGGGCCTGTCCGGCAGGTGGTTCCAGCGAGTCGAACAGGTGGCTCCGGCGTGCTCGGCACTTGGTTCCGGTCTGTCCGGTAGGTGATTCCGGCGTGTCCGGCACGTGCTTCCGGCATGTCTGAGAGGTGGTTCCCGCATGCGCGACAGGTGATTTCGGAGTGTCCGCCAAGTGGTTCTGGCGTACCCGGCAGGTGATTTTGGCGTGTCCGGCAGGTGTTTCTGGCGAGTCGAGCAGGTGGCTCCGGCATGCTCGGCAGGTTGTTCAGACGGGTCTGGCAGGTGTTTTCCGTCTGTTCGGGGTGTGCTTCCAGCATCTCATGCACATGGTTCTGGCCCGTCTGAGATGTGGTTCCGGCCGGCCCGACAGGTGTTTCCACTGTGTCCACCAAGTAGTACTGGCGTAGTTGGCAGGTGATTTTGGCATGACAGGCAGGTGGTTCCAGCAAGCCCGGCAGGTGATTCCGAAGTGTTCCCCAACTGGTTGTGGCGTAGCCGGCAGGTGATTTTTGCGTGTCCGGCAGGTGGTTCTGGCGAGTCGAGCAGGTGTCTCCGGCGTACTCGGCAGGTGCTTCCGGCGTCTCCGGCACGTGGTTCTGGCATATCTGAGAGGTGGTTCCGGCATGCCCGGCAGGTGATTCCGGAGTGTCTGCCAAGTGGTTCTGGCATACCCGGCTGGTGATTTTTGCATGTCAGGTAGGTGGTTCCGGCGAGTCGAGCAGGCGGCTCCGGCTTGCTCGGCAGGTTGTTCAGACGGGTCTGGCAGGTGTTTTCCGTCTGTTCGGGGTGTGGTTCCAGCATCTCATGCACATGGTTCTGGCACATCTGAGATGTTGTTCCGGCCGGCCCGA
Organism: Equus przewalskii; assembly: GCF_037783145.1. Lineage (NCBI taxonomy): Eukaryota > Metazoa > Chordata > Mammalia > Perissodactyla > Equidae > Equus > Equus przewalskii. The sequence goes on along the minus strand of NW_027227437.1, from coordinate 45,124 downwards.
CAGGTGTTTCCACAGTGTCCGCCAAGTGGTACTGGCGTAGTTGGCAGGTGATTTTGGCATGACCGGCAGGTGGTTCTGGCGAGTCGAGCAGGTGGTTCCGGCGTGCTCGGCAGGTGCTTCCGGGGTCATTGGCATGTGGTTCTGGCATATCTGAGATGTGGTTCCGGCCGGCCCGACAGGTGTTTCCACAGTGTCCGCCAAGTGGTACTGGCGTAGTTGGCAGGTGATTTTGGCATGACCGGCAGGTGGTTCCAGCAAGCCCGGCAGGTGATTCCGAAGTGTTCCCCAACTGGTTGTGGCGTAGCCGGCAGGTGATTTTTGCGTGTCCGGCAGGTGGTTCTGGCGAGTCGAGCAGGTGGTTGCGGCGTGCTCTGCAGGTGCTTCCGGGGTCATTGGCACGTGGTTCTGGCATATCTGAGAGGTGGTTCCGGCATGCCCGGCAGGTGATTCCGGAGTGTTCGCCAAGTGTTTCTGGCGTAGCCGGCAGGTGATTTTGCATGTCCAGCGGTCGTTCCGGCGGGTCGAGCCGGTGGTTCCGGCGTGTCCGGCAGGTGGTTCCGGTCTGTCCGGCAGGTGGTTCTGTGGTGTCCGGCACGAGGTTCAGTCTGAGAGGCTGTGCCGGCATGCCCCTCACGTGATTCCGGCTTGTCCCCGAAGTGGTGCTGGTGTAGCGGGCAGGTGATTTTGGCGTGTCCGGCAGGTGGTTCAGGCGAGTTGAGCAGGTGGTTGCGACGTGCTCGGCAGGTGCTTCCGGCGTCTCCGGCACGTGTTTCTGGCACATCTGACTGGTGGTTCCGGCATGCCCAAAAGTTGATTCCGGTCTGTCCGGTAGGTGGTTCCGGCGTGCACGGCACGTGGTTCTGGTACGTGTCAGAGGTGGTTGCGTATGCCCAACAGGTGATTCCGGACTGTCCGCCACGTGCTTCTGGCACGTCTGAGAGGTGGTTCCAACATGCCCGGCAGGTCATTTCGGAGAGTCGTCCAAGTGGTTCTGGCGTAGCCCGCAGGTGATTTTGGCGTGTCCGGCAGGTGGTTCCGCCGTGCTCGGCAGGTGGTTCAGGCATGGCCGTCACGTGGTTCCAGTCTGTCCAGGACGTGTTTCCAGCTTCTCCGGCAGGTGGTTCTGGTACGTCTGAGAGGTGGTTCCGCCATGGCTGGCAGGTGATCCCAGTCTGTCCCCCAGGTGGTTCTGGCATAGCCAGCAGTTGATATTGGCCTGTCCGGCAGGTGGTTCCAACGAGTCGAACAGGTGGCTCCGGCGTTCTTGGCAGGTGGTTCCGGTCTGTCAGGTAGGTGATTCCGGCGTGTCCGGCACGTGCTTCCGGCACGACTGAGAGGTGGTTCCGGCATGCGCGACAGGTGGTTTCGGAGTGTCCGCCAGGTGGTTCTGGCGTACCCGGCAGGTGATTTTGGCGTGTCCGGCAGGTGTTTCTGGCGAGTCGAGCAGGTGGCTCCGGCATGCTCGGCAGGTGCTTCCGGCATCTCCGGCACGTGGTTCTGGTGTGTCTGAGAGCTGGTTCCGGCATGTCCGGAAGATGATTCCGGAGTGTCCGCCAAGTGGTTCTGGCATACCCGGCTGGTGATTTGGGCATGTCAGGTAGGTGGTTCCGGCGAGTCGAGCAGGTGGCTCCGGCGTGCTCGGCAGGTTGTTCAGACGGGTCTGGCAGGTGTTTTCCGTCTGTTCGGGGTGTGGTTCCAGCATCTCATGCACATGGTTCTGGCATGTCTGAGATGTGGTTCCGGCCGGCCCGACAGGTGTTTCCACAGTGTCCGCCAAGTGGTACTGGCGTAGTTGGCAGGTGATTTTGGCATGACCGGCAGGTGGTTCCAGCAAGCCCGGCAGGTGATTCCGAAGTGTTCCCCAACTGGTTGTGGCGTAGCCGGCAGGTGATTTTTGCGTGTCCGGCAGGTGGTTCTGGCGAGTCGAGCAGGTGGTTGCGGCGTGCTCTGCAGGTGCTTCCGGGGTCATTGGCACGTGGTTCTGGCATATCTGAGAGGTGGTTCCGGCATGCCCGGCAGGTGATTCCGGAGTGTTCGCCAAGTGTTTCCGGCGTAGCCGGCAGGTGATTTTGCATGTCCAGCGGTCGTTCCGGCGGGTCGAGCCGGTGGTTCCGGCGTGTCCGGCAGGTGGTTCCGGTCTGTCCGGCAGGTGGTTCTGTGGTGTCCGGCACGAGGTTCAGTCTGAGAGGCTGTGCCGGCATGCCCCTCACGTGATTCCGGCTTGTCCCCGAAGTGGTGCTGGTGTAGCGGGCAGGTGATTTTGGCGTGTCCGGCAGGTGGTTCAGGCGAGTTGAGCAGGTGGTTGCGACGTGCTCGGCAGGTGCTTCCGGCGTCTCCGGCACGTGTTTCTGGCACATCTGACTGGTGGTTCCGGCATGCCCAAAAGTTGATTCCGGTCTGTCCGGTAGGTGGTTCCGGCGTGCACGGCACCTGGTTCTGGTACGTCTCAGAGGTGGCTGCGTATGCCCAACAGGTGATTCCGGACTGTCCGCCACGTGCTTCTGGCACGTCTGAGAGGTGGTTCCAACATGCCCGGCAGGTCATTTCGGAGAGTCGTCCAAGTGGTTCTGGCGTAGCCCGCAGGTGATTTTGGCGTGTCCGGCAGGTGGTTCCGCCGTGCTCGGCAGGTGGTTCAGGCATGGCCGTCACGTGGTTCCAGTCTGTCCAGGACGTGTTTCCAGCTTCTCCGGCAGGTGGTTCTGGTACGTCTGAGAGGTGGTTCCGCCATGGCTGGCAGGTGATCCCAGTCTGTCCCCCAGGTGGTTCTGGCATAGCCAGCAGTTGATATTGGCCTGTCCGGCAGGTGGTTCCAACGAGTCGAACAGGTGGCTCCGGCGTTCTTGGCAGGTGGTTCCGGTCTGTCCGGTAGGTGTTTCCGGCGTGTCCGGCACGTGCTTCCGGCACGTCTGAGAGGTGGTTCCGGCATGCGCGGCAGGTGATTCCGTAGTGTCCGCCAGGTGGTTCTGGCATACCCGGCAGGTGATTTTGGCGTGTCCGGCAGGTGGTACCGGTGAGTCGAGCAGGTGGTTCCGGCGTGCTCAGCAGGTGGTTCAGGCGGTTCTGGCAGGTGGTATCCGTCTGTTCGGGGTGTGGTTCCAGCATCTCATGAACACGTTTCTGGCACGTCTGAGATGTGGTTCCAGCCGGCCCGACAGGTGTTTCCGCAGTGTCCGCCAAGCGGTTCTGGCGTAGTTGGCAGGTGATTTTGGCATGACTGGCAGGTGGTTCCAGCAAGCCTGGCAGGTGATTCCAAAGTGTTCACCAACTGGTTGTGGCGTAGCCGGCAGGTGATTTTTGCGTGATCGGCAGGTGGTTCTGGCGAGTCGAGCAGGTGGTTCCGGCGTGCTCGGCTGGTGCTTCCGGGGTCATTGGCACGGGGTTCTGGCATGTCTGAGAGGTGGTTCCTGCATGCCCGGCAAGTGATTCCGGAGTGTTCGCCAAGTGGTTCTGGCATAGTCGGCAGGTGATTTTGGCATGTCCGGCAGGTGGTTCAGGCGAGTTGAGCAGGTGGTTCCAACGTGCTTGGCAGGTGCTTCCGGCGTCTCCGGCACGTGTTTCTGGCACATCTGACAGGTGGTTCCGGCATGCCTGAAAGGTGATTCCGGTCTGTCCGGTAGGTGGTTCCAGCCTGCACGGCATGTGGTTCTGGTACGTCTCAGAGGTGGTTGCGCATGCCCAACAGGTGATTCCGGACTGTCCGCCACATGGTTCTGGCACGTCTGAGAGGTGGTTCCGGCATGCCCGGCAGGTCATCCCAGAGAGTCCTCCAAGTGGTTCTGGCATAACACGCAGGTGATTTTGGCGTGTCTGGCAGGTTGTTCCGTTGTGCTTGGCAGGTGGTTCAGGCTTGGCCGGCAGGTGGTTCCAGACTGTCCAGGACGTGTTTCCAGCTTCTCCGGCAGGTGGTTCTGGTACGTCTGAGAGGTGGTTCCGCCATGGCTGGCAGGTGATTCCGGACCGTCCCCCAGGTGGTTCTGGCATAGCCAGCATTTGATATTGGCCTGTCCGGCAGGTGGTTCCAGCGAGTCGAACAGGTGGCTCCGGCGTGCTCGGCACTTGGTTCCGGTCTGTCCGGTAGGTGATTCCGGCGTGTCCGGCACGTGCTTCCGGCATGTCTGAGAGGTGGTTCCCGCATGCGCGACAGGTGATTTCGGAGTGTCCGCCAGGTGGTTCTGGCGTACCCGGCAGGTGATTTTGGCGTGTCCGGCAGGTGTTTCTGGCGAGTCGAGCAGGTGGCTCCGGCATGCTCGGCAGGTGCTTCCGGCGTCTCCGGCACGTGGTTCTGGTGTGTCTGAGAGCTGGTTCCGGCATGTCCGGCAGATGATTCCGGAGAGTCCGGCAAGTGGTTCTGGCATACCCGGCTGGTGATTTGGGCATGTCAGGTAGGTGGCTCTGGCGTGCTCGGCAGGTTGTTCTGACGGGTCTGGCAGGTGTTTTCCGTCTGTTCGGGGTGTGGTTCCAGCATCTCATGCACATGGTTCTGGCACGTCTGAGATGTGGTTCCGGCCGGCCCGACAGGTGTTTCCACAGTGTCCGCCAAGTGGTACTGGCGTAGTTGGCAGGTGATTTTGGCATGACCGGCAGGTGGTTCCAGCAAGCCCGGCAGGTGATTCCGAAGTGTTCCCCAACTGGTTGTGGCGTAGCCGGCAGGTGATTTTTGCGTGTCCGGCAGGTGGTTCTGGTGAGTCGAGCAGGTGGCTCCGGCATGCTTGGCAGGTGCTTCCGGCGTCTCCGGCACGTGGTTCTGGTGTGTCTGAGAGCTGGTTCCGGCATGTCCGGCAGATGATTCCGGAGTGTCCGCCAAGTGGTTCTGGCATACCCGGCTGGTGATTTGCGCATGTCAGGTAGGTGGTTCCGGCGATTCGAGCAGGTGGCTCCGGCGTGCTCGGCAGGTTGTTCAGACGGTTCTGGCAGGTGTTTTCCGTCTGTTCGGGGTGTGGTTCCAGCAACTCATGCACATGGTTCTGGAACGTCTGAGATGTGGTTCCGGCCGGCCCGACAGGTGTTTCCACAGTGTCCGCCAAGTGGTAATGGCGTAGTTGGCAGGTGATTTTGGCATGACCGGCAGGTGGTTCCAGCAAGCCCGGCAGGTGATTCCGAAGTGTTCCCCAACTGGTTGTGGCGTAGCCGGCAGGTGATTTTTGCGTGTCTGGCAGGTGGTTCTGGCGAGTCGAGCAGGTTGGTCCAGTGTGCTCGGCAGGTGCTTCCGGGGTCATTGGCACGTGGTTCTGGCATATCTGAGAGGTGGTTCCGGCATGCCCGGCAGGTGATTCCGGAGTGTTCGCCAAGTGTTTCTGGCGTAGCCGGCAGGTGATTTTGCATGTCCAGCGGTCGTTCCGGCGGGTCGAGCCGGTGGTTCCGGCGTGTCCGGCAGGTGGTTCCGGTCTGTCCGGCAGGTGGTTCTGTGGTGTCCGGCACGAGGTTCAGTCTGAGAGGCTGTGCCGGCATGCCCCTCACGTGATTCCGGCTTGTCCCCGAAGTGGTGCTGGTGTAGCGGGCAGGTGATTTTGGCGTGTCCGGCAGGTGGTTCAGGCGAGTTGAGCAGGTGGTTGCGACGTGCTCGGCAGGTGCTTCCGGCGTCTCCGGCACGTGTTTCTGGCACATCTGACTGGTGGTTCCGGCATGCCCAAAAGTTGATTCCGGTCTGTCCGGTAGGTGGTTCCGGCGTGCACGGCACGTGGTTCTGGTACGTGTCAGAGGTGGTTGCGTATGCCCAACAGGTGATTCCGGACTGTCCGCCACGTGCTTCTGGCACGTCTGAGAGGTGGTTCCAACATGCCCGGCAGGTCATTTCGGAGAGTCGTCCAAGTGGTTCTGGCGTAGCCCGCAGGTGATTTTGGCGTGTCCGGCAGGTGGTTCCGCCGTGCTCGGCAGGTGGTTCAGGCATGGCCGTCACGTGGTTCCAGTCTGTCCACGACGTGTTTCCAGCTTCTCCGGCAGGTGGTTCTGGTACGTCTGAGAGGTGGTTCCGCCATGGCTGCCAGGTGATCCCGGACTGTCCCCCAGGTGGTTCTGGCATAGCCAGCAGTTGATATTGGCCTGTCCGGCAGGTGGTTCCAGCGAGTCGAACAGGTGGCTCCGGCGTTCTTGGCAGGTGGTTCCGGTCTGTCCGGTAGGTGTTTGCGGTGTGTCTGGCACGTGCTTCCGGCACGTCTGAGAGGTGGTTCCGGCATGCGCGGCAGGTGATTTCGTAGTGTCCGCCAGGTGGTTCTGGCGTACCCGGCAGGTGATTTTGGCGTGTCCGGCAGGTGTTTCTGGCGAGTCGAGCAGGTGGCTCCGGCATGCTCGGCAGGTGCTTCCGGCGTCTCCGGCACGTGGTTCTGGTGTGTCTGAGAGCTGGTTCCGGCATGTCCGGCAGATGATTCCGGAGTGTCCGCCAAGTGGTTCTGGCATACCCAGCAGGTGATTTTGGCGTGTCAGGGAGGTGGTACCGGTGAGTCGAGCAGGTGGTTCCGGCGTGCTCAGCAGGTGGTTCAGGCGGTTCTGGCAGGTGGTATCCGTCTGTTCGGGGTGTGGTTCCAGCATCTCATGAACACGTTTCTGGCACGTCTGAGATGTGGTTCCAGCCGGGCCGACAGGTGTTTCCGCAGTGTCCGCCAAGCGGTTCTAGCGTAGTTGGCAGGTGATTTTGGCATGACTGGCAGGTGGTTCCAGCAAGCCTGGCAGGTGATTCCAAAGTGTTCACCAACTGGTTGTGGCGTAGCCGGCAGGTGATTTTTGCGTGATCGGCAGGTGGTTCTGGCGAGTCGAGCAGGTGGTTCCGGCGTGCTCGGCTGGTGCTTCCGGGGTCATTGGCACGGGGTTCTGGCATGTCTGAGAGGTGGTTCCTGCATGCCCGGCAAGTGATTCCGGAGTGTTCGCCAAGTGGTTCTGGCATAGTCGGCAGGTGATTTTGGCATGTCCGGCAGGTGGTTCAGGCGAGTTGAGCAGGTGGTTCCAACGTGCTTGGCAGGTGCTTCCGGCGTCTCCGGCACGTGTTTCTGGCACATCTGACAGGTGGTTCCGGCATGCCTGAAAGGTGATTCCGGTCTGTCCGGTAGGTGGTTCCAGCCTGCACGGCATGTGGTTCTGGTACGTCTCAGAGGTGGTTGCGCATGCCCAACAGGTGATTCCGGACTGTCCGCCACATGGTTCTGGCACGTCTGAGAGGTGGTTCCGGCATGCCCGGCAGGTCATCCCAGAGAGTCCTCCAAGTGGTTCTGGCATAACACGCAGGTGATTTTGGCGTGTCTGGCAGGTTGTTCCGTTGTGCTTGGCAGGTGGTTCAGGCTTGGCCGGCAGGTGGTTCCAGACTGTCCAGGACGTGTTTCCAGGTTCTCCGGCAGGTGGTTCTGGTACGTCTGAGAGGTGGTTCCGCCATGGCTGGCAGGTGATTCCGGACCGTCCCCCAGGTGGTTCTGGCATAGCCAGAAGTTGATATTGGCCTGTCCGGCAGGTGGTTCCAGCGAGTCGAACAGGTGGCTCCGGCGTGCTCGGCAGGTGGTTCCGGTCTGTCCGGTAGGTGATTCCGGCGTGTCCGGCACGTGTCTCCGGCACGTCTGAGAGGTGGTTCCGGCATGCGCGACAGGTGGTTTCGGAGTGTCCGCCAGGTGGTTCTGGCGTACCCGGCAGGTGATTTTGGCGTGTCCGGCAGGTGTTTCTGGCGAGTCGAGCAGGTGGCTCCGGCATGCTCAGCAGGTGCTTCCGGCGTCTCCGGCACGTGGTTCTGGTGTGTCTGAGAGCTGGTTCCGGCATGTCCGGCAGATGATTCCGGATTGCCCGCCAAGTGGTTCTGGCATACCCGGCTGGTGATTTGGGCATGTCAGGTGGGAGGTTCCGGCGAGTCGAGCAGGTGGCTCCGGCGTGCTCGGCAGGTTGTTCAGACGGGTCTGGCAGGTGTTTTCCGTCTGTTCGGGGTGTGGTTCCAGCATCTCATGCACATGGTTCTGGCACGTCTGAGATGTGGTTCCGGCCGGCGCGACAGGTGTTTCCACAGTGTCCGCCAAGTGGTACTGGCGTAGTTGGCAGGTGATTTTGGCATGACCGGCAGGTGGTTCCAGCAAGCCCGGCAGGTGATTCCGAAGTGTTCCCCAACTGGTTGTGGCGTAGCCGGCAGGTGATTTTTGCGTGTCCGGCAGGTGGTTCTGGCGAGTCGAGCAGGTGGTTGCGGCGTGCTCGGCAGGTGCTTCCGGGGTCATTGGCACGTGGTTCTGGCATATCTGAGAGGTGGTTCCGGCATGCCCGGCAGGTGATTCCGGAGTGTTCGCCAAGTGTTTCTGGCGTAGCCGGCAGGTGATTTTGCATGTCCAGCGGTCGTTCCGGCGGGTCGAGCCGGTGGTTCCGGCGTGTCCGGCAGGTGGTTCCGGTCTGTCCGGCAGGTGGTTCTGTGGTGTCCGGCACGAGGTTCAGTCTGAGAGGCTGTGCCGGCATGCCCCTCACGTGATTCCGGCTTGTCCCCGAAGTGGTGCTGGTGTAGCGGGCAGGTGATTTTGGCGTGTCCGGCAGGTGGTTCAGGCGAGTTGAGCAGGTGGTTGCGACGTGCTCGGCAGGTGCTTCCGGCGTCTCCGGCACGTGTTTCTGGCACATCTGACTGGTGGTTCCGGCATGCCCAAAAGTTGATTCCGGTCTGTCCGGTAGGTGGTTCCGGCGTGCACGGCACGTGGTTCTGGTACGTCTCAGAGGTGGTTGCGTATGCCCAACAGGTGATTCCGGACTGTCCGCCACGTGCTTCTGGCACGTCTGAGAGGTGGTTCCAACATGCCCGGCAGGTCATTTCGGAGAGTCGTCCAAGTGGTTCTGGCGTAGCCCGCAGGTGATTTTGGCGTGTCCGGCAGGTGGTTCCGCCGTGCTCGGCAGGTGGTTCAGGCATGGCCGTCACGTGGTTCCAGTCTGTCCACGACGTGTTTCCAGCTTCTCCGGCAGGTGGTTCTGGTACGTCTGAGAGGTGGTTCCGCCATGGCTGGCAGGTGATCCCGGACTGTCCCCCAGGTGGTTCTGGCATAGCCAGCAGTTGATATTGGCCTGTCCGGCAGGTGGTTCCAGCGAGTCGAACAGGTGGCTCCGGCATTCTTGGCAGGTGGTTCCGGTCTGTCCGGTAGTTGTTTCCGGCGTGTCTGGCATGTCCTTCCGGCACGTCTGAGAGTTGGTTCCGGCATGCGCGGAAGGTGATTCCGTAGTGTCCGCCAGGTGGTTCTGGCATACCCGGCAGTTGATTTTGGCGTGTCCGGCAGGTGTTTCTGGCGAGTCGAGCAGGTGGCTCCGGCATGCTCGGCAGGTGCTTCCGGCGTCTCCGGCACTTGGTTCTGGTGTGTCTGAGAGCTGGTTCCGGCATGTCCGGCAGATGATTCCGGAGTGTCCGCCAAGTGGTTCTGGCATACCCAGCAGGTGATTTTGGCGTGTCAGGGAGGTGGTACCGGTGAGTCGAGCAGGTGTTTCCGGCGTGCTCAGCAGGTGGTTCAGGCGGTTCTGGCAGGTGGTATCCGTCTGTTCGGGGTGTGGTTCCAGCATCTCATGAACACGTTTCTGGCACGTCTGAGATGTGGTTCCAGCCGGCCCGACAGCTGTTTCCGCAGTGTCCGCAAAGCGGTTCTGGCGTAGTTGGCAGGTGATTTTGGCATGACTGGCAGGTGGTTCCAGCAAGCCTGGCAGGTGATTCCAAAGTGTTCACCAACTGGTTGTGGCATAGCCTGCAGGTGATTTTTGCGTGATCGGCAGGTGGTTCTGGCGAGTCGAGCAGGTGGTTCCGGCGTGCTCGGCTGGTGCTTCCGGGGTCATTGGCACGGGGTTCTGGCATGTCTGAGAGGTGGTTCCTGCATGCCCGGCAAGTGATTCCGGAGTGTTCGCCAAGTGGTTCTGGCATAGTCGGCAGGTGATTTTGGCATGTCCGGCAGGTGGTTCAGGCGAGTTGAGCAGGTGGTTCCAACGTGCTTGGCAGGTGCTTCCGGCGTCTCCGGCACGTGTTTCTGGCACATCTGACAGGTGGTTCCGGCATGCCCGAAAGGTGATTCCGGTCTGTCCGGTAGGTGGTTCCAGCCTGCACGGCATGTGGTTCTGGTACGTCTCAGAGGTGGTTGCGCATGCCCAACAGGTGATTCCGGACTGTCCGCCACATGGTTCTGGCACGTCTGAGAGGTGGTTCCGGCATGCCCGGCAGGTCATCCCAGAGAGTCCTCCAAGTGGTTCTGGCATAACACGCAGGTGATTTTGGCGTGTCTGGCAGGTTGTTCCGTTGTGCTTGGCAGGTGGTTCAGGCTTGGCCGGCAGGTGGTTCCAGACTGTCCAGGACGTGTTTCCAGGTTCTCCGGCAGGTGGTTCTGGTACGTCTGAGAGGTGGTTCCGCCATGGCTGGCAGGTGATTCCGGACCGTCCCCCAGGTGGTTCTGGCATAGCCAGCAGTTGATATTGGCCTGTCCGGCAGGTGGTTCCAGCGAGTCGAACAGGTGGCTCCGGCGTGCTCGGCAGGTGGTTCCGGTCTTTCGGGTAGGTGATTCCGGCGTGTCCGGCACGTGCTTCCGGCATGTCTGAGAGGTGGTTCCGGCATGCACGACAGGTGATTTCGGAGTGTCCGCCAGGCGGTTCTGGCGTACCCGGCAGGTGATTTTGGCGTGTCCGGCAGGTGTTTCTGGCGAGTCGAGCGGGTGGCTCCGGCATGCTCGGCAGGTGCTTCCGGCGTCTCCGGCACGTGGTTCTGGTGTGTCTGAGAGCTGGTTCCGGCATGTCCGGCAGATGATTTCGGAGTGTCCGCCAAGTGGTTCTGGAATACCCGGCTGGTGATTTGGGCATGTCAGGTAGGTGGTTCCGGCGAGTCGAGCAGGTGGCTCCGGCGTGCTCGGCAGGTTGTTCAGACGGGTCTGGCAGGGGTTTTCCGTCTGTTCGTGGTGTGGTTCCAGCATCTCATGCACATGGTTCTGGCACGTCTGAGATGTGGTTCCCGCCGGCCCGACAGGTGTTTCCACAGTGTCCGCCAAGTGGTACTGGCGTAGTTGGCAGGTGATTTTGGCATGACCGGCAGGTGGTTCCAGCAAGCCCGGCAGGTGATTCCGAAGTGTTCCCCAACTGGTTGTGGCGTAGCCGGCAGGTGATTTTTGCGTTTCCGGCAGGTGGTTCTGGCGAGTCGAGCAGGTGGTTCCGGCGTGCTTGGCAGGTGCTTCCGGGGTCATTGGCACGTGGTTCTGGCATATCTGAGAGGTGGTTCCGGCATGCCCGGCAGGTGATTCCGGAGTGTTCGCCAAGTGTTTCCGGCGTAGCCGGCTGGTGATTTTGCATGTCCAGCGGTCGTTCCGGCGGGTCGAGCTGGTGGTTCCGGCGTGTCCGGCAGGTGGTTCTGTGGTGTCCGGCACGAGGTTCAGTCTGAGAGGCTGTGCCGGCATGCCCCTCACGTGATTCCGGCCTGTCCCCGAAGTGGTGCTGGTGTAGCGGGCAGGTGATTTTGGCGTGTCCGGCATGTGGTTCAGGCGAGTTGAGCAGGTGGTTGCGACGTGCTCGGCAGGTGCTTCCGTCGTCTCCGGCACGTGTTTCTGGCACATCTGACTGGTGGTTCCGGCATGCCCAAGAGTTGATTCCGGTCTGTCGGGTAGGTGGTTCCGGCGTGCACGGCACGTGGTTCTGGTACGTGTCAGAGGTGGTTGCGTATGCCCAACAGGTGATTCCGGACTGTCCGCCACGTGCTTCTGGCACGTCTGCGAGGTGGTTCCAACATGCCAGGCAGGTCATTTCGGAAAGTCGTCAAAGTGGTTCTGGCGTAGCCCGCAGGTGATTTTGGCGTGTCCGGCAGGTGGTTCCGCCGTGCTCGGCAGGTGGTTCAGGCATGGCCGTCGCGTGGTTCCAGTCTGTCCAGGACGTGTTTCCAGCTTCCCCGGCAGGTGGTTCTGGTACGTCTGAGAGGTGGTTCCGCCATGGCTGGCAGGTGATCCCGGACTGTCCCCCAGATGGTTCTGGCATAGCCAGCAGTTGATATTGGCCTGTCCGGCAGGTGGTTCCAGCGAGTCGAACAGGTGGCTCCGGCGTTCTCGGCAGGTGGTTCCGGTCTGTCCGGTAGGTTTTTCCGGCGTGTCCGGCACGTGCTTCCGGCACGTCTGAGAGGTGGTTCCGGCATGCGCGACAGGTGGTTTCGGAGTGTCCGCCAGGTGGTTCTGGCGTACCCGGCAGGTGATTTTGGCGTGTCCGGCAGGTGTTTCTGGCGAGTCGAGCAGGTGGCTCCGGCATGCTCGGCAGGTGCTTCCGGCGTCTCCGGCACGTGCTTCTGGTGTGTCTGAGAGCTGGTTCCGGCATGTCCGGCAGATGATTCCGGAGTGTCCGCCAAGTGGTTCTGGCATACCCGGCTGGTGATTTGGGCATGTCAGGTAGGTGGTTCCGGCGAGTCGAGCAGGTGGCTCCGGCGTGCTCGACAGGTTGTTCAGACGGGTCTGGCAGGTGTTTTCCGTCTGTTCGGGGTGTGGTTCCAGCATCTCATGCACATGGTTCTGGCACGTCTGAGATGTGGTTCCGGCCGGCCCGACAGGTGTTTCCACAGTGTCCGCCAAGTGGTACTGGCGTAGTTGGCAGGTGATTTTGGCATGACCGGCAGGTGGTTCCAGCAAGCCCGGCAGGTGATTCCGAAGTGTTCCCCAACTGGTTGTGGCGTAGCCGGCAGGTGATTTTTGCGTGTCCGGCAGGTGGTTCTGGCGAGTCGAGCAGGTGGTTGCGGCGTGCTCTGCAGGTGCTTCCGGGGTCATTGGCACGTGGTTCTGGCATATCTGAGAGGTGGTTCCGGCATGCCCGGCAGGTGATTCCGGAGTGTTCGCCAAGTGTTTCTGGCGTAGCCGGCAGGTGATTTTGCATGTCCAGCGGTCGTTCCGGCGGGTCGAGCCGGTGGTTCCGGCGTGTCCGGCAGGTGGTTCCGGTCTGTCCGGCAGGTGGTTCTGTGGTGTCCGGCACGAGGTTCAGTCTGAGAGGCTGTGCCGGCATGCCCCTCACGTGATTCCGGCTTGTCCCCGAAGTGGTGCTGGTGTAGCGGGCAGGTGATTTTGGCGTGTCCGGCAGGTGGTTCAGGCGAGTTGAGCAGGTGGTTCCGACGTGCTCGGCAGGTGCTTCCGGCGTCTCCGGCACGTGTTTCTGGCACATCTGACAGGTGGTTCCGGCATGCCCAGAAAGTTGATTCCGGTCTGTCCGGTAGGTGGTTCCAGCCTGCACGGCACGTGGTTCTGGTACGTCTCAGAGGTGGTTGCGTATGCCCAACAGGTGATTCCGGACTGTCCGCCACATGGTTCTGGCACGTCTGAGAGGTGGTTCCGACATGCCCGGCAGGTCATTTCAGAGAGTCGTCCAAGTGGTTCTGGCGTAACCCGCAGGTGATTTTGGCGTGTCCGGCAGGTTGTTCCGTCGTGCTCGGCAGGTGGTTCAGGCATGGCCGTCACGTGGTTCCAGACTGTCCAGGACGTGTTTCCAGCTTCTCCGGCAGGTGGTTCTGGTACGTCTGAGAGGTGGTTCCGCCATGGCTGGCAGGTGATTCCGGACCGTCCCCCAGGTGGTTCTGGCATAGCCAGCAGTTGATATTGGCCTGTCCGGCAGGTGGTTCCAGCGAGTCGAACAGGTGGCTCCGGCGTGCTCGGCAGGTGGTTCCGGTCTGTCCGGTAGGTGATTCCGGCGTGTCCGGCACGTGCTTCCGGCACGTCTGAGAGGTGGTTCCGGCATGCGCGACAGGTGATTTCGGAGTGTCCGCCAGGTGGTTCTGGCGTACCCGGCAGGTGATTTTGGCGTGTCCGGCAGGTGTTTCTGGCGAGTCGAGCAGGTGGCTCCGGCATGCTCGGCAGGTGCTTCCGGCGTCTCCGGCACGTGGTTCTGGTGTGTCTGAGAGCTGGTTCCGGCATGTCCGGCAGATGATTCCGGAGTGTCCGCCAAGTGGTTCTGGCATACCCGGCTGGTGATTTGGGCATGTCAGGTAGGTGGTTCCGGCGAGTCGAGCAGGTGGCTCCGGCGTGCTCGGCAGGTTGTTCAGACGGGTCTGGCAGGTGTTTTCCGTCTGTTCGGGGTGTGGTTCCAGCATCTCATGCACATGGTTCTGGCACGTCTGAGATGTGGTTCCGGCCGGCCCGACAGGTGTTTCCACAGTGTCCGCCAAGTGGTACTGGCGTAGTTGGCAGGTGATTTTGGCATGACCGGCAGGTGGTTCCAGCAAGCCCGGCAGGTGATTCCGAAGTGTTCCCCAACTGGTTGTGGCGTAGCCGGCAGGTGATTTTTGCGTGTCCGGCAGGTGGTTCTGGCGAGTCGAGCAGGTGGTTCCGGCGTGCTCGGCAGGTGCTTCCGGGGTCATTGGCACGTGGTTCTGGCATATCTGAGAGGTGGTTCCGGCATGCCCGGCAGGTGATTCCGGAGTGTTCGCCAAGTGTTTCCGGCGTAGCCGGCAGGTGATTTTGCATGTCCAGCGGTCGTTCCGGCGGGTCGAGCCGGTGGTTCCGGCGTGTCCGGCAGGTGGTTCCGGTCTGTCCGGCAGGTGGTTCTGTGGTGTCCGGCACGAGGTTCAGTCTGAGAGGCTGTGCCGGCATGCCCCTCACGTGATTCCGGCTTGTCCCCGAAGTGGTGCTGGTGTAGCGGGCAGGTGATTTTGGCGTGTCCGGCAGGTGGTTCAGGCGAGTTGAGCAGGTGGTTGCGACGTGCTCGGCAGGTGCTTCCGGCGTCTCCGGCACGTGTTTCTGGCACATCTGACTGGTGGTTCCGGCATGCCCAAAAGTTGATTCCGGTCTGTCCGGTAGGTGGTTCCGGCGTGCACGGCACGTGGTTCTGGTACGTCTCAGAGGTGGTTGCGTATGCCCAACAGGTGATTCCGGACTGTCCGCCACGTGCTTCTGGCACGTCTGAGAGGTGGTTCCAACATGCCCGGCAGGTCATTTCGGAGAGTCGTCCAAGTGGTTCTGGCGTAGCCCGCAGGTGATTTTGGCGTGTCCGGCAGGTGGTTCCGCCGTGCTCGGCAGGTGGTTCAGGCATGGCCGTCACGTGGTTCCAGTCTGTCCAGGACGTGTTTCCAGCTTCTCCGGCAGGTGGTTCTGGTACGTCTGAGAGGTGGTTCCGCCATGGCTGGCAGGTGATCCCGGACTGTCCCCCAGGTGGTTCTGGCATAGCCAGCAGTTGATATTGGCCTGTCCGGCAGGTGGTTCCAGCGAGTCGAACAGGTGGCTCCGGCGTTCTTGGCAGGTGGTTCCGGTCTGTCCGGTAGGTGTTTCCGGCGTGTCTGGCACGTGCTTCCGGCACGTCTGAGAGGTGGTTCCGGCATGCGCGGCAGGTGATTCCGTAGTGTCCGCCAGGTGGTTCTGGCGTACCCGGCAGGTGATTTTGGCGTGTCCGGCAGGTGGTTCCGGCGAGTCGAGCAGGTGGTTCCGGCGTGCTCGGCAGGAGCTTCCGGGGTCATTGGCACGTGGTTCTGGCATATCTGAGAGGTGGTTCCGGCATGCGCGGCAGGTGATTCCGTAGTGTCCGCCAGGTGGTTCTGGCATACCCGGCAGGTGATTTTGGCGTGTCCGGCAGGTGTTTCTGGCGAGTCGAGCAGGTGGCTCCGGCATGCTCGGCAGGTGCTTCCGGCGTCTCCGGCACTTGGTTCTGGTGTGTCTGAGAGCTGGTTCCGGCATGTCCGGCAGATGATTCCGGAGTGTCCGCCAAGTGGTTCTGGCATACCCAGCAGGTGATTTTGGCGTGTCAGGGAGGTGGTACCGGTGAGTCGAGCAGGTGGTTCCGGCGTGCTCAGCAGGTGGTTCAGGCGGTTCTGGCAGGTGGTATCCGTCTGTTCGGGGTGTGGTTCCAGCATCTCATGAACACGTTTCTGGCACGTCTGAGATGTGGTTCCAGCCGGCCCGACAGGTGTTTCCGCAGTGTCCGCCAAGCGGTTCTGGTGTAGTTGGCAGGTGATTTTGGCATGACTGGCAGGTGGTTCCAGCAAGCCTGGCAGGTGATTCCAAAGTGTTCACCAACTGGTTGTGGCGTAGCCGGCAGGTGATTTTTGCGTGATCGGCAGGTGGTTCTGGCGAGTCGAGCAGGTGGTTCCGGCGTGCTCGGCTGGTGCTTCCGGGGTCATTGGCACGGGGTTCTGGCATGTCTGAGAGGTGGTTCCTGCATGCCCGGCAAGTGATTCTGGAGTGTTCGCCAAGTGGTTCTGGCATAGTCGGCAGGTGATTTTGGCATGTCCGGCAGGTGGTTCAGGCGAGTTGAGCAGGTGGTTCCAACGTGCTTGGCAGGTGCTTCCGGCGTCTCCGGCACGTGTTTCTGGCACATCTGACAGGTGGTTCCGGCATGCCCGAAAGGTGATTCCGGTCTGTCCGGTAGGTGGTTCCAGCCTGCACGGCATGTGGTTCTGGTACGTCTCAGAGGTGGTTGCGCATGCCCAACAGGTGATTCCGGACTGTCCGCCACATGGTTCTGGCACGTCTGAGAGGTGGTTCCGGCATGCCCGGCAGGTCATCCCAGAGAGTCCTCCAAGTGGTTCTGGCATAACACGCAGGTGATTTTGGCGTGTCTGGCAGGTTGTTCCGTTGTGCTTGGCAGGTGGTTCAGGCTTGGCCGGCAGGTGGTTCCAGACTGTCCAGGACGTGTTTCCAGCTTCTCCGGCAGGTGGTTCTGGTACGTCTGAGAGGTGGTTCCGCCATGGCTGGCAGGTGATTCCGGACCGTCCCCCAGGTGGTTCTGGCATAGCCAGCAGTTGATATTGGCCTGTCCGGCAGGTGGTTCCAGCGAGTCGAACAGGTGGCTCCGGCGTGCTCGGCAGGTGGTTCTGGTCTGTCCGGTAGGTGATTCCGGCGTGTCCGGCACGTGCTTCCGGCACGTCTGAGAGGTGGTTCCGGCATGCGCGACAGGTGGTTTCGGAGTGTCCGCCAGGTGGTTCTGGCGTACCCGGCAGGTGATTTTGGCGTGTCCGGCAGGTGTTTCTGGCGAGTCGAGCAGGTGGCTCCGGCATGCTCGGCAGGTGCTTCCGGCGTCTCCGGCGGTGGTTCTGGTGTGTCTGAGAGCTGGTTCCGGCATGTCCGGCATATGATTCCGGAGTGTCCGCCAAGCGGTTCTGGCATACCCAGCAGGTGATTTTCGCGTGTCAGGGAGGTGGTACCGGTGAATCGAGCAGGTGGTTCCGGAGTGCTCAGCAGGTGGTTCAGGCGGTTCTGGCAGGTGGTATCCGTCTGTTCGGGGTGTGGTTCCAGCATCTCATGAACACGTTTCTGGCACGTCTGAGATGTGGTTCCAGCCGGCCCGACAGGTGTTTCCGCAGTGTCCGCCAAGCGGTTCTGGCGTAGTTGGCAGGTGATTTTGGCATGACTGGCAGGTGGTTCCAGCAAGCCTGGCAGGTGATTCCAAAGTGTTTCCCAACTGGTTGTGGCGTAGCCGGCAGGTGATTTTTGCGTGATCGGCAGGTGGTTCTGGCGAGTCGAGCAGGTGGTTCCGGCGTGCTCGGCTTTTGCTTCTGGGGTCATTGGCATGGGGTTCTGGCATGTCTGAGAGGTGGTTCCTGCATGCCCGGCAAGTGATTCCGGAGTGTTCGCCGTTCCGCGTAGCCGGCAGGTGATTTTGCATGTCCAGCGGTCGTTCCGGCGGGTCGAGCCGGTGGTTCCGGCGTGTCCGGCAGGTGGTTCCGGTCTGTCCGGCAGGTGGTTCTGTGGTGTCCGGCACGAGGTTCAGTCTGAGAGGCTGTGCCGGCATCCCCCACGTGATTCCGGCTTGTCCCCGAAGTGGTTCTGGCATAGTCGGCAGGTGATTTTGGCATGTCCGGCAGGTGGTTCAGGCGAGTTGAGCAGGTGATTCCAACGTGCTTGGCAGGTGCTTCTGGCGTCTCCGGCACGTGTTTCTGGCACATCTGACAGGTGGTTCCGGCATGCCCGAAAGGTGATTCCGGTCTGTCCGGTAGGTGGTTCCAGCCTGCACGGCATGTGGTTCTGGTACGTCTCAGAGGTGGTTGCGCATGCCCAACAGGTGATTCCGGACTGTCCGCCACATGGTTCTGGTACGTCTGAGAGTTGGTTCCGGCATGCCCGGCAGGTCATCCCAGAGAGTCCTCCAAGTGGTTCTGGCATAACACGCATGTGATTTTGGGGTGTCTGGCAGGTTGTTCCGTTGTGCTTGGCAGGTGGTTCAGGCTTGGCCGGCAGGTGGTTCCAGACTGTCCAGGACGTGTTTCCAGCTTCTCCGGCAGGTGGTTCTGGTACGTGTGAGAGGTGGTTCCGCCATGGCTGGCAGGTGATTCCGGACCGTCCCCCAGGTGGTTCTGGCATAGCCAGCAGTTGATATTGGCCTGTCCGGCAGGTGGTTCCAGCGAGTCGAACAGGTGGCTCCGGCGTGCTCGGCAGGTGGTTCGGGTCTGTCCGGTAGGTGATTCCGGCGTGTCCGGCACGTGCTTCCGGCACGTGTGAGAGGTGGTTCCGGCATGCGCGACAGGTGGTTTCGGAGTGTCCGCCAGGTGGTTCGGTCGTAGCCGGCAGGTGATTTTGGCGTGTCTGGCAGGTGTTTCTGGCGAGTCGAGCAGGTGGCTCCGGCATGCTCGGCAGGTGCTTCCGGCGTCTCCGGCACGTGGTTCTGGTGTGTCTGAGAGCTGGTTCCGGCATGTCCGGCAGATGATTCCGGAGTGTCCGCCAAGTGGTTCTGGCATACCCGGCTGGTGATTTGGGCATGTCAGGTAGGTGGTACCGGCGAGTCGAGCAGGTGGCTCCGGCGTGCTCGGCAGGTTGTTCAGACGGGTCTGGCAGGTGTTTTCCGTCTGTTCGGGATGTGATTCCAGCATCTCATGCACATGGTTCTGGCACGTCTGAGATGTGGTTCCGGCCGGCCCGACAGGTGTTTCCACAGTGTCCGCCAAGTGGTACTGGCGTAGTTGGCAGGTGATTTTGGCATGACCGGCAGGTGGTTCCAGCAAGCCCGGCAGGTGATTCCGAAGTGTTCCCCAACTGGTTGTGGCGTAGCCGGCAGGTGATTTTTGCGTGTCCGGCAGGTGGTTCTGGCGAGTCGAGCAGGTGGTTCCGGCGTGCCCGGCAGGTGCTTCCGGGGTCATTGGCACGTGGTTCTGGCATATCTGAGAGGTGGTTCCAGCATGCCCGGCAGGTGATTCCGGAGTGTTCGCCAAGTGTTTCCGGCGTAGCCGGCAGGTGATTTTGCATGTCCAGCGGTCGTTCCGGCGGGTCGAGCCGGTGGTTCCGGCGTGTCCGGCAGGTGGTTCCGGTCTGTCTGGCAGGTGGTTCTGTGGTGTCCGGCACGAGGTTCAGTCTGAGAGGCTGTGCCGGCATGCCCCTCATGTGATTCCGGATTGTCCCCGAATTGGTGCTGGTGTAGCGGGCAGGTGATTTTGGCGTGTCCGGCAGGTGGTTCAGGCGAGTTGAGCAGGTGGTTGCGACGTGCTCGGCAGGTGCTTCCGGCGTCTCAGGCACGTGTTTCTGGCACATCTGACTGGTGGTTCCGGCATGCCCAAAAGTTGATTCCGGTCTGTCCGGTAGGTGGTTCCGGCGTGCACGGCACGTGGTTCTGGTACGTCTCAGAGGTGGTTGCGTATGCCCAACAGGTGATTCCGGACTGTCCGCCACGTGCTTCTGGCACGTCTGAGAGGTGGTTCCAACATGCCCGGCAGGTCATTTCGGAGAGTCGTCCAAGTGGTTCTGGCGTAGCCCACAGGTGATTTTGGCGTGTCCGGCAGGTGGTTCTGCCGTGCTCGGCAGGTGGTTCAGGCATGGCCGTCACGTGGTTCCAGTCTGTCCAGGACGTGTTTCCAGCTTCTCCGGCAGGTGGTTCTGGTACGTCTGAGAGGTGGTTCCGCCATGGCTGGCAGGTGATCCCGGACTGTCCCCCAGGTGGTTCTGGCATAGCCAGCAGTTGATATTGGCCTGTCCGGCAGGTGGTTCCAGCGAGTCGAACAGGTGGCTCCGGCGTTCTTGGCAGGTGGTTCCGGTCTGTCCGGTAGGTGTTTCCGGCGTGTCTGGCACGTGCTTCCGGCACGTCTGAGAGGTGGCTCCGGCATGCGCGGCATGTGATTCCGTAGTGTCCGCCAGGTGGTTCTGGCGTACCCGGCAGGTGATTTTGGCGTGTCCGGCAGGTGTTTCTGGCGAGTCGAGCAGGTGGCTCCGGCATGCTCGGCAGGTGCTTCCGGCGTCTCCGGCACGTGGTTCTGGTGTGTCTGAGAGCTGGTTCCGGCATGTCCGGCAGATGATTCCGGAGTGTCCGCCAAGTGGTTCTGGCATACCCAGCAGGTGATTTTGGCGTGTCAGGGAGGTGGTACCGGTGAGTCGAGCAGGTGGTTCCGGCGTGCTCAGCAGGTGGTTCAGGCGGTTCTGGCAGGTGGTATCCGTCTGTTCGCGGTGTGGTTCCAGCATCTCATGAACACGTTTCTGGCACGTCTGAGATGTGGTTCCAGCCGGCCCGACAGGTGTTTCCGCAGTGTCCGCCAAGCGGTTCTGGCGTAGTTGGCAGGTGATTTTGGCATGACTGGCAGGTGGTTCCAGCAAGCCTGGCAGGTGATTCCAAAGTGTTCACCAACTGGTTGTGGCGTAGCCGGCAGGTGATTTTTGCGTGATCGGCAGGTGGTTCTGGAGAGTCGAGCAGGTGGTTCCGGCGTGCTCGGCTGGTGCTTCCGGGGTCATTGGCACGGGGTTCTGGCATGTCTGAGAGGTGGTTCCTGCATGCCCGGCAAGTGATTCCGGAGTGTTCGCCAAGTGGTTCTGGCATAGTCGGCAGGTGATTTTGGCATGTCCGGCAGGTGGTTCAGGCGAGTTGAGCAGGTGGTTCCAACGTTCTTGGCAGGTGCTTCCGGCGTCTCCGGCACGTGTTTCTGGCACATCTGACAGGTGGTTCCGGCATGCCCGAAAGGTGATTCCGGTCTGTCCGGTAGGTGGTTCCAGCCTGCACGGCATGTGGTTCTGGTACGTCTCAGAGGTGGTTGCGCATGCCCAACAGGTGATTCCGGACTGTCCGCCACATGGTTCTGGCACGTCTGAGAGGTGGTTCCGGCATGCCCGGCAGGTCATCCCAGAGAGTCCTCCAAGTGGTTCTGGCATAACACGCAGGTGATTTTGGCGTGTCTGGCAGGTTGTTCCGTTGTGCTTGGCAGGTGGTTCAGTCATGGCCGGCAGGTGGTTCCAGACTGTCCAGGACGTGTTTCCAGCTTCTCCGGCAGGTTGTTCTGGTACGTCTGAGAGGTGGTTCCGCCATGGCTGGCAGGTGATTCCGGACCGTCCCCCAGGTGGTTCTGGCATAGCCAGCAGCTGATATTGGCCTGTCCGGCAGGTGGTTCCAGCGAGTCGAACAGGTGGCTCCGGCGTGCTCGGCAGGTGGTTCCGGTCTGTCCGGTAGGTGATTCCGGCGTGTCCGGCACGTGCTTCCGGCACGTCTGAGAGGTGGTTCCGGCATGCGCGACAGGTGGTTTCGGAGTGTCCGCCAGGTGGTTCTGGCGTACCCGGCAGGTGATTTTGGCGTGTCCGGTAGGTGTTCCTGGCGAGTCGAGCAGGTGGCTCCGGCATGCTCGGCAGGTGCTTCCGGCGTCTCCGGCACGTGCTTCTGGTGTGTCTGAGAGCTGGTTCCGGCATGTCCGGCAGATGATTCCGGAGTGTCCGGCAAGTGGTTCTGGCATACCTGGCTGGTGATTTGGGCATGTCAGGTAGGTGGTTCCGGCGATACGAGAAGGTGGCTCCGGCGTGCTCGGCAGGTTGTTCAGACGGGTCTGGCAGGTGTTTTCCGTCTGTTCGGGGTGTGGTTCCAGCATCTCATGAACACGTGTCTGGCACGTCTGAGATGTGGTTCCGGCCGGCCCGACAGGTGTTTCCACAGTGTCCGCCAAGTGGTACTGGCGTAGTTGGCAGGTGATTTTGGCATCACCGGCAGGTGGTTCCAGCAAGCCCGGCAGGTGATTCCGAAGTGTTCCCCAACTGGTTGTGGCGTAGCCGGCAGGTGATTTTTGCGTGTCCGGCAGGTGGTTCTGGCGAGTCGAGCAGGTGGTTGCGGCGTGCTCGGCAGGTGCTTCCGGGGTCATTGGCACGTGGTACTGTCATATCTGAGAGGTGGTTACGGCATGCCCGGCAGGTGATTCCGGAGTGTTCGCCAAGTGTTTCCGGCGTAGCCGGCAGGTGATTTTGCATGTCCAGCGGTCGTTCCGGCGGGTCAAGCCGGTGGTTCCGGCGTGTCCGGCAGGCGGTTCCGGTCTGTCCGGCAGGTGGTTCTTTGGTGTCCGGCACGAGGTTCAGTCTGAGAGGCTGTGCCGGCATGCCCCTCACCTGATTCCGGCTTGTCCCTGAAGTGGTGCTGGTGTAGCGGCCAGGTGATTTTGGCGTGTCCGGCAGGTGGTTCAGGTGAGTTGAGCAGGTGGTTGCGACGTGCTCGGCAGGTGCTTCCGGCGTCTCCGGCACGTGTTTCTGGCACATCTGACTGGTGGTTCCGGCATGCCCAAAAGTTGATTCCGGTCTGTCCGGTAGGTGGTTCCGGCGTGCACGGCACGTGGTTCTGGTACGTCTCAGAGGTGGTTGCGTATGCCCAACAGGTGATTCCGGACTGTCCGCCACATGGTTCTGGCACGTCTGAGAGGTGGTTCCGGCATGCCCGGCAGGTCATCCCAGAGAGTCCTCCAAGTGGTTCTGGCATAACACGCAGGTGATTTTGGGGTGTCTGGCAGGTTGTTCCGTTGTGCTTGGCAGGTGGTTCAGGCTTGGCCGGCAGGTGGTTCCAGACTGTCCAGGACGTGTTTCCAGCTTCTCCGGCAGGTGGTTCTGGTACGTCTGAGAGGTGGTTCCGCCATGGCTGGCAGGTGATTCCGGACCGTCCCCCAGGTGGTTCTGGCATAGCCAGCAGTTGATATTGGCCTGTCCGGCAGGTGGTTCCAGCGAGTCGAACAGGTGGCTCCGGCGTGCTCGGCAGGTGGTTCCGGTCTGTCCGGTAGGTGATTCCGGCGTCTCCGGCACGTGCTTCCGGCACGTCTGAGAGGTGGTTCCGGCATGCGCGACAGGTGGTTTCGGAGTGTCCGCCAGGTGGTTCTGGCGTACCAGGCAGGTGATTTTGGCGTGTCCGGCAGGTGTTTCTGGCGAGTCGAGCAGGTGGCTCCGGCATGCTCGGCAGGTTGTTCAGACGGGTCTGGCAGTTGTTTTCCGTCTGTTCGGGGTGTGGTTCCAGCATCTCATGCACATGGTTCTGGCCCGTCTGAGATGTGGTTCCGGCCGGCCCGACAGGTGTTTCCACAGTGTCCGCCAAGTGGTACTGGCGTAGTTGGCAGGTGATTTTGGCATGACCGGCAGGTGGTTCCAGCAAGCCCGGCAGGTGATTCCGAAGTGTCCCCCAACTGGTTGTGGCGTAGCCGGCAGGTGATTTTTGCGTGTCCGGCAGGTGGTTCTGGCGAGTCGAGCAGGTGGTTCCGGCGTGCTCGGCAGGTGCTTCCGGGGTCATTGGCACGTGGTTCTGGCATATCTGAGAGGTGGTTCTGGCATGCCCGGCAGGTGATTCCGGAGTGTTCGCCAAGTGTTTCCGGCGTAGCCGGCAGGTGATTTTGCATGTCCAGCGGTCGTTCCGGCGGGTCGAGCCGGTGGTTCCGGCGTGTCCGGCAGGTGGTTCCGGTCTGTCCGGCAGGTGGTTCTGTGGTGTCCGGCACGAGGTTCAGTCTGAGAGGCTGTGCCGGCATGCCCCTCACGTGATTCCGGCTTGTCCCCGAAGTGGTGCTGGTGTAGCGGCCAGGTGATTTTGGCGTGTCCGGCAGGTGGTTCAGGCGAGTTGAGCAGGTGGTTCCAACGTGCTTGGCAGGTGCTTCCGGCGTCTCCGGCACGTGTTTCTGGCACATCTAACAGGTGGTTCCGGCATGCCCGAAAGGTGATTCCGGTCTGTCCGGTAGGTGGTTCCAGCCTGCACGGCATGTGGTTCTGGTACGTCTCAGAGGTGGTTGCGCATGCCCAACAGGTGATTCCGGACTGTCCGCCACATGGTTCTGGCACGTCTGAGAGGTGGTTCCGGCATGCCCGGCAGGTCATCCCAGAGAGTCCTCCAAGTGGTTCTGGCATAACACGCAGGTGATTTTGGCGTGTCTGGCAGGTTGTTCCGTTGTGCTTGGCAGGTGGTTCAGGCTTGGCCGGCAGGTGGTTCCAGACTGTCCAGGACGTGTTTCCAGCTTCTCCGGCAGGTGGTTCTGGTACGTCTGAGAGGTGGTTCCGCCATGGCTGGCAGGTGATTCCGGACCGTCCCCCAGGTGGTTCTGGCATAGCCAGCAGTTGATATTGGCTTGTCCGGCAGGTGGTTCCAGCGAGTCGAACAGGTGGCTCCGGCGTGCTCGGCAGGTGGTTCCGGTCTGTCCGGTAGGTGATTCCGGCGTGTCCGGCACGTGCTTCCGGCACGTCTGAGAGGTGGTTCCGGCATGCGCGACAGGTGGTTTCGGAGTGTCCGCCAGGTGGTTCTGGCATACCCGGCAGGTGATTTTGGCGTGTCCGGCAGGTGTTTCTGGCGAGTCGAGCAGGTGGCTCCGGCATGCTCGGCAGGTGCTTCCGGCGTCTCCGGCACGTGGTTCTGGTGTGTCTGAGAGCTGGTTCCGGCATGTCCGGCAGATGATTCCGGAGTGTCCGCCAAGTGGTTCTGGCATACCCGGCTGGTGATTTGGGCATGTCAGGTAGGTGGTTCCGGCGAGTCGAGCAGGTGGCTCCGGCGTGCTCGGCAGGTTGTTCAGACGGGTCTGGCAGGAGTTTTCCGTCTGTTCGGGGTGTGGTTCCAGCATCTCATGCACATGGTTCTGGCACGTCTGAGATGTGGTTCCGGCCGGCCCGACAGGTGTTTCCACAGTGTCCGCCAAGTGGTACTGGCGTAGTTGGCAGGTGATTTTGGCATGACCGGCAGGTGGTTCCAGCAAGCCCGGCAGGTGATTCCGAAGTGTTCCCCAACTGGTTGTGGCGTAGCCGGCAGGTGATTTTTGCGTGTCCGGCAGGTGGTTCCGGCGAGTCGAGCAGGTGGTTCCGGCGTGCTCGGCAGGTGCTTCCGGGGTCATTGGCACGTGGTTCTGGCACATCTGAGAGGTGGTTCCGGCATGCGCGGCAGGTGATTCCGTAGTGTCCGCCAGGTGGTTCTGGCATACCCGGCAGGTGATTTTGGCGTGTCCGGCAGGTGTTTCTGGCGAGTCGAGCAGGTGGCTCCGGCATGCTCGGCAGGTGCTTCCGGCGTCTCCGGCACTTGGTTCTGGTGTGTCTGAGAGCTGGTTCCGGCATGTCCGGCAGATGATTCCGGAGTGTCCGCCAAGTGGTTCTGGCATACCCAGCAGGTGATTTTGGCGTGTCAGGGAGGTGGTACCGGTGAGTCGAGCAGGTGGTTCCGGCGTGCTCAGCAGGTGGTTCAGGCGGTTCTGGCAGGTGGTATCCGTCTGTTCGGGGTGTGGTTCCAGCTTCTCATGAACACGTTTCTGGCACGTCTGAGATGTGGTTCCAGCCGGCCCGACAGGTGTTTCCGCAGTGTCCGCCAAGCGGTTCTGGCGTAGTTGGCAGGTGATTTTGGCATGACTGGCAGGTGGTTCCAGCAAGCCTGGCAGGTGATTCCAAAGTGTTCACCAACTGGTTGTGGCATAGCCGGCAGGTGATTTTTGCGTGATCGGCAGGTGGCTCTGGCGAGTCGAGCAGGTGGTTCCGGCGTGCTCGGCTGGTGCTTCTGGGGTCATTGGCACGGGGTTCTGGCATGTCTGAGAGGTGGTTCCTGCATGCCCGGCAAGTGATTCCGGAGTGTTCGCCAAGTGGTTCTGGCATAGTCGGCAGGTGATTTTGGCATGTCCGGCAGGTGGTTCAGGCGAGTTGAGCAGGTGGTTCCAACGTGCTTGGCAGGTGCTTCCGGCGTCTCCGGCACGTGTTTCTGGCACATCTGACAGGTGGTTCCGGCATGCCCGAAAGGTGATTCCGGTCTGCCCGGTAGGTGGTTCCAGCCTGCACGGCATGTGGTTCTGGTACGTCTCAGAGGTGGTTGCGCATGCCCAACAGGTGATTCCGGACTGTCCGCCACATGGTTCTGGCACGTCTGAGAGGTGGTTCCGGCATGCCCGGCAGGTCATCCCAGAGAGTCCTCCAAGTGGTTCTGGCATAACACGCAGGTGATTTTGGCGTGTCTGGCAGGTTGTTCCGTTGTGCTTGGCAAGGGGCTTCAGGCTTGGGCGGCAGGTGGTTCCAGACTGTCCAGGACGTGTTTCCAGCTTCTCCGGCAGGTGGTTCTGGTACGTCTGAGAGGTGGTTCCGCCATGGCTGGCAGGTGATTCCGGACCGTCCCCCAGGTGGTTCTGGCATAGCCAGCAGTTGATATTGGCCTGTCCGGCAGGTGGTTCCAGCGAGTCGAACAGGTGGCTCCGGCGTGCTCGGCAGGTGGTTCCGGTCTGTCCGGTAGGTGATTCCGGCGTGTCCGGCACGTGCTTCCGGCACGTCTGAGAGTTGGTTCCAGCATGCGCGACAGGTGATTTCGGAGTGTCCGCCAGGTGGTTCTGGCGTACCCGGCAGGTGATTTTGGCGTGTCCGGCAGGTGTTTCTTGCGAGTCGAGCAGGTGGTTCCGGCGTGCTCGGCAGGTGCTTCCGGGGTCATTGGCATGTGGTTCTGGCATATCTGAGAGGTGGTTCCGGCATGCCCGGCAGGTGATTCCGGAGTGTTCGCCAAGTGTTTCCGGCGTAGCCGGCAGGTGATTTTGCATGTCCAGCGGTCGTTCCGGCGGGTCGAGCCGGTGGTTCCGGCGTGTCCGGCAGGTGGTTCCGGTCTGTCCGGCAGGTGGTTCTGTGGTGTCCGGCACGAGGTTCAGTCTGAGAGGCTGTGCCGGCATGCCCCTCACGTGATTCCGGCTTGTCCCCGAAGTGGTGCTGGTGTAGCGGCCAGGTGATTTTGGCGTGTCCGGCAGGTGGTTCAGGCGAGTTGAGCAGGTGGTTCCAACGTGCTTGGCAGGTGCTTCCGGCGTCTCCGGCACGTGTTTCTGGCACATCTAACAGGTGGTTCCGGCATGCCCGAAAGGTGATTCCGGTCTGTCCGGTAGGTGGTTCCAGCCTGCACGGCATGTGGTTCTGGTACGTCTCAGAGGTGGTTGCGCATGCCCAACAGGTGATTCCGGACTGTCCGCCACATGGTTCTGGCACGTCTGAGAGGTGGTTCCGGCATGCCCGGCAGGTCATCCCAGAGAGTCCTCCAAGTGGTTCTGGCATAACACGCAGGTGATTTTGGCGTGTCTGGCAGGTTGTGCCGTTGTGCTTGGCAGGTGGTTCAGGCTTGGCCGGCAGGTGGTTCCAGACTGTCCAGGACGTGTTTCCAGCTTCTCCGGCAGGTGGTTCTGGTACGTCTGAGAGGTGGTTCCGCCATGGCTGGCAGGTGATTCCGGACCGTCCCCCAGGTGGTTCTGGCATAGCCAGCAGTTGATATTGGCTTGTCCGGCAGGTGGTTCCAGCGAGTCGAACAGGTGGTTCCGGCGTGCTCGGCAGGTGGTTCCGGTCTGTCCGGTAGGTGATTCCGGCGTGTCCGGCACGTGCTTCCGGCACGTCTGAGAGGTGGTTCCGGCATGCACGACAGGTGGTTTCGGAGTGTCCGCCAGGTGGTTCTGGCATACCCGGCAGGTGATTTTGGCGTGTCCGGCAGGTGTTTCTGGCGAGTCGAGCAGGTGGCTCCGGCATGCTCGGCAGGTGCTTCCGGCGTCTCCGGCACGTGGTTCTGGTGTGTCTGAGAGCTGGTTCCGGCATGTCCGGCAGATGATTCTGGAGTGTCCGCCAAGTGGTTCTGGCATACCCGGCTGGTGATTTGGGCATGTCAGGTAGGTGGTTCCGGCGAGTCGAGCAGGTGGCTCCGGCGTGCTCGGCAGGTTGTTCAGACGGGTCTGGCAGGAGTTTTCCGTCTGTTCGGAGTGTGGTTCCAGCATCTCATGCACATGGTTCTGGCACGTCTGAGATGTGGTTCCGGCCGGCCCGACAGGTGTTTCCACAGTGTCCGCCAAGTGGTACTGGCGTAGTTGGCAGGTGATTTTGGCATCACCGGCAGGTGGTTCCAGCAAGCCCGGCAGGTGATTCCGAAGTGTTCCCCAACTGGTTGTGGCGTAGCCGGCAGGTGATTTTTGCGTGTCCGGCAGGTGGTTCTGGCGAGTCGAGCAGGTGGTTCCGGCGTGCTCGGCAGGTGCTTCCGGGGTCATTGGCATGTGGTTCTGGCATATCTGAGAGGTGGTTCCGGCATGCCCGGCAGGTGATTCCGGAGTGTTCGCCAAGTGTTTCCGGCGTAGCCGGCAGGTGATTTTGCATGTCCAGCGGTCGTTCCGGCGGGTCGAGCCCTTGGTTCCGGCGTGTCCGGCAGGTGGTTCCGGTCTGTCCGGCAGGTGGTTCTGTGGTGTCCGGCACAAGGTTCAGTCTGCGAGGCTGTGCCGGCATGCCCCTCACGTGATTCCGGCTTGTCCCCGTAGTGGTGCTGGTGTAGCGGGCAGGTGACTTTGGCGTGTCCGGCAGGTGGTTCCAGCGAGTCGAACAGGTGGCTCCGGCGTGCTCGGCAGGTGGTTCCGGTCTGTCCGATAGGTGTTTCCGGCGTGTCTGGCACGTGCTTCCGGCACGTCTGAGAGGTGGTTCCGGCATGCGCGGCAGGTGATTCCGTAGTGTCCGCCAGGTGGTTCTGGCATACCCGGCAGGTGATTTTGGCGTGTCCGGCAGGTGTTTCTGGCGAGTCGAGCAGGTGGCTCCGGCATGCTCGGCAGGTGCTTCCGGCGTCTCCGGCACTTGGTTCTGGTGTGTCTGAGAGCTGGTTCCGGCATGTCCGGCAGATGATTCCGGAGTGTCCGCCAAGTGGTTCTGGCATACCCAGCAGGTGATTTTGGCGTGTCAGGGAGGTGGTACCGGTGAGTCGAGCAGGTGGTTCCGGCGTGCTCAGCAGGTGGTTCAGGCGGTTCTGGCAGGTGGTATCCGTCTGTTCGGGGTGTGGTTCCAGCATCTCATGAACACGTTTCTGGCACGTCTGAGATGTGGTTCCAGCCGGCCCGACAGGTGTTTCCGCAGTGTCCGCCAAGCGGTTCTGGCGTAGTTGGCAGGTGATTTTGGCATGACTGGCAGGTGGTTCCAGCAAGCCTGGCAGGTGATTCCAAAGTGTTCACCAACTGGTTGTGGCATAGCCGGCAGGTGATTTTTGCGTGATCGGCAGGTGGCTCTGGCGAGTCGAGCAGTTGGTTCCGGCGTGCTCGGCTGGTGCTTCTGGGGTCATTGGCACGGGGTTCTGGCATGTCTGAGAGGTGGTTCCTGCATGCCCGGCAAGTGATTCCGGAGTGTTCGCCAAGTGGTTCTGGCATAGTCGGCAGGTGATTTTGGCATGTCCGGCAGGTGGTTCAGGCGAGTTGAGCAGGTGGTTCCAACGTGCTTGGCAGGTGCTTCCGGCGTCTCCGGCACGTGTTTCTGGCACATCTGACAGGTGGTTCCGGCATGCCCGAAAGGTGATTCCGGTCTGCCCGGTAGGTGGTTCCAGCCTGCACGGCATGTGGTTCTGGTACGTCTCAGAGGTGGTTGCGCATGCCCAACAGGTGATTCCGGACTGTCCGCCACATGGTTCTGGCACGTCTGAGAGGTGGTTCCGGCATGCCCGGCAGGTCATCCCAGAGAGTCCTCCAAGTGGTTCTGGCATAACACGCAGGTGATTTTGGCGTGTCTGGCAGGTTGTTCCGTTGTGCTTGGCAAGGGGCTTCAGGCTTGGGCGGCAGGTGGTTCCAGACTGTCCAGGACGTGTTTCCAGCTTCTCCGGCAGGTGGTTCTGGTACGTCTGAGAGGTGGTTCCGCCATGGCTGGCAGGTGATTCCGGACCGTCCCCCAGGTGGTTCTGGCATAGCCAGCAGTTGATATTGGCCTGTCCGGCAGGTGGTTCCAGCGAGTCGAACAGGTGGCTCCGGCGTGCTCGGCAGGTGGTTCCGGTCTGTCCGGTAGGTGATTCCGGCGTGTCCGGCACGTGCTTCCGGCACGTCTGAGAGGTGGTTCCGGCATGCGCGACAGGTGATTTTGGAGTGTCCGCCAGGTGGTTCTGGCGTACCCGGCAGGTGATTTTGGCGTGTCCGGCAGGTGTTTCTGGCGAGTCGAGCAGGTGGCTCCGGCATGCTCGGCAGGTGCTTCTGGCGTCTCCGGCACGTGGTTCTGGTGTGTCTGAGAGCTGGTTCCGGCATGTCCGGCAGATGATTCCGGAGTGTCCGCCAAGTGGTTCTGGCATACCCGGCTGGTGATTTGGGCATGTCAGGTAGGTGGTTCCGGCGAGTCGAGCAGGTGGCTCCGGCGTGCTCGGCAGGTTGTTCAGACGGGTCTGGCAGGTGTTTTCCGTCTCTTCGGGGTGTGGTTCCAGCATCTCATGCACATGGTTCTGGCACGTCTGAGATGTGGTTCCGGCCGGCCCGACAGGTGTTTCCACAGTGTCCGCCAAGTGGTACTGGCGTAGTTGGCAGGTGATTTTGGCATGACCGGCAGGTGGTTCCAGCAAGTCCGGCAGGTGATTCCGAAGTGTTCCCCAACTGGTTGTGGCGTAGCCGGCAGGTGATTTTTGCGTGTCCGGCAGGTGGTTCTGGCGAGTCGAGCAGGTGGTTCCGGCGTGCTCGGCAGGTGCTTCCGGGGTCATTGGCACGTGGTTCTGGCATATCTGAGAGGTGGTTCCGGCATGCCCGGCAGGTGATTCCGGAGTGTTCGCCAAGTGTTTCCGGCGTAGCCGGCAGGTGATTTTTCATGTCCAGCGGTCCTTCCGGCGGGTCGAGCCGGTGGTTCCGGCGTGTCCGGCAGGTGGTTCCGGTCTGTCCGGCAGGTGGTTCTGTGGTGTCCGGCACGAGGTTCAGTCTGAGAGGCTGTGCCGGCATGCCCCCACGTGATTCCGGCTTGTCCCCGAAGTGGTGCTGGTGTAGCGGGCAGGTGATTTTGGCGTGTCCGGCAGGTGGTTCAGGCGAGTTGAGCAGGTGGTTGCGACGTGCTCGGCAGGTGCTTCCGGCGTCTCCGGCACGTGTTTCTGGCACATCTGACTGGTGGTTCCGGAATGACCAAAAGTTGATTCCGGTCTGTCCGGTATGTGGTTCTGGCGTCCACGGCACGTGGTTCTGGTACGTCTCAGAGGTGGTTGCGTATGCCCAACAGGTAATTCCGGACTGTCCGCCACGTGCTTCTGGCACGTCAGAGGTGGTTCCAACATGCCTGGCAGGTCATTTCGGAGAGTCGTCCAAGTGGTTCTGGCGTAGCCCGCAGGTGATTTTGGCGTGTCCGGCAGGTGGTTCCGCCGTGCTCGGCAGGTGGTTCAGGCATGGCCGTCACGTGGTTCCAGTCTGTCCAGGACGTGTTTCCAGCTTCTCCGGCAGGAGGTTCTGGTACGTCTGAGAGGTGGTTCCGCCATGGCTGGCAGGTGATCCCGGACTGTCCCCCAGGTGGTTCTGGCATAGCCAGCAGTTGATATTGGCCTGTCCGGCAGGTGGTTCCAGCGAGTCGAACAGGTGGCTCCGGCGTTCTTGGCAGGTGGTTCCGGTCTGTCCGGTAGGTGTTTCCGGCGTGTCTGGCACGTGCTTCCGGCACGTCTGAGAGGTGGTTCCGGCATGCGCGGCAGGTGATTCCGTAGTGTCCGCCAGGTGGTTCTGGCGTACCGGGCAGGTGATTTTGGCGTGTCCGGCAGGTGTTTCCGGCGATTCAAGCAGGTGGCTCCGGCATGCTCGGCAGGTGCTTCCGGCGTCTCCGGCACTTGGTTCTGGTGTGTCTGAGAGCTGGTTCTGGCATGTCCGGCAGATGATTCCGGAGTGTCCGCCAAGTGGTTCTGGCATACCCAGCAGGTGATTTTGGCGTGTCAGGGAGGTGGTACCGGTGAGTCGAGCAGGTGGTTCCGGCGTGCTCAGCAGGTGGTTCAGGCGGTTCTGGCAGGTGGTATCCGTCTGTTCGGGGTGTGGTTCCAGCATCTCATGAACACGTTTCTTGCACGTCTGAGATGTGGTTCCAGCCGGCCCGACAGGTGTTTCCGCAGTGTCCGCCAAGCGGTTCTGGCGTAGTTGGCAGGTGATTTTGGCATGACTGGCAGGTGGTTCCAGCAAGCCTGGCAGGTGATTCCAAAGTGTTCACCAACTGGTTGTGGCGTAGCCGGCAGGTGATTTTTGCGTGATCGGCAGGTGGTTCTGGCGAGTCGAGCAGGTGGTTCCGGCGTGCTCGGCTGGTGCTTCCGGGGTCATTGGCACGGGGTTCTGGCATGTCTGAGAGGTGGTTCCTGCATGCCCGGCAAGTGATTCCGGAGTGTTCGCCAAGTGGTTCTGGCATAGTCGGCAGGTGATTTTGGCATGTCCGGCAGGTGGTTCAGGCGAGTTGAGCAGGTGGTTCCAACGTGCTTGGCAGGTGCTTCCGGCGTCTCCGGCACGTGTTTCTGGCACATCTGACAGGTGGTTCCGGCATGCCCGAAAGGTGATTCCGGTCTGTCCGGTAGGTGGTTCCAGCCTGCACGGCATGTGGTTCTGGTACGTCTCAGAGGTGGTTGCGCATGCCCAACAGGTGATTCCGGACTGTCCGCCACATGGTTCTGGCACGTCTGAGAGGTGGTTCCGGCATGCCCGGCAGGTCATCCCAGAGAGTCCTCCAAGTGGTTCTGGCATAACACGCAGGTGATTTTGGCGTGTCTGGCAGGTTGTTCCATTGTGCTTGGCAGGGCGTTCAGGCTTGGCCGGCAGGTGGTTCCAGACTGTCCAGGACGTGTTTCCAGCTTCTCCGGCAGGTGGTTCTGGTACGTCTGAGAGGTGGTTCCGCCATGGCTGGCAGGTGATTCCGGACCGTCCCCCAGGTGGTTCTGGCATAGCCAGCAGTTGATATTGGCCTGTCCGGCAGGTGGTTCCAGCGAGTCAAACAGGTGGCTCCGGCGTGCTCGGCAGGTGGTTCCGGTCTGTCCGGTAGGTGATTCCGGCGTGTCCGGCACGTGCTTCCGGCACGTCTGAGAGGTGGTTCCAGCATGCGCGACAGGTGGTTTCGGAGTGTCCGCCAGGTGGTTCTGGCGTACCCGGCAGGTGATTTTGGCGTGTCCGGCAGGTGTTTCTGGCGAGTCGAGCAGGTGGCTCCGGCATGCTCGGCAGGTGCTTCCAGCGTCTCCGGCACGTGGTTCTGGTGTGTCTGAGAGCTGGTTCCGGCATGTCCGGCAGATGATTCCGGAGTGTCCGCCAAGTGGTTCTGGCATACCCGGCTGGTGATTTGGGCATGTCAGGTAGGTGGTTCCGGCGAGTCGAGCAGGTGGCTCCGGCGTGCTCGGCAGGTTGTTCAGACGGGTCTGGCAGGTGTTTTCCGTCTGTTCGGGGTGTGGTTCCAGCATCTCATGCACATGGTTCTGGCACGTCTGAGATGTGGTTCCGGCCGGCCCGACAGGTGTTTCCACAGTGTCCGCCAAGTGGTACTGGCGTAGTTGGCAGGTGATTTTGGCATGACCGGCAGGTGGTTCCAGCAAGCCCGGCAGGTGATTCCGAAGTGTTCCCCAACTGGTTGTGGCGTAGCTGGCAGGTGATTTTTGCGTGTCCGGCAGGTGGTTCTGGCGAGTCGAGCAGGTGGTTCCGGCGTGCTCGGCAGGTGCTTCCGGGGTCATTGGCACGTGGTTCTGGCATATCTGAGAGGTGGTTCCGGCATGCCCGGCAGGTGATTCCGGAGTGTTCGCCAAGTGTTTCCGGCGTAGCCGGCAGGTGATTTTGCATGTCCAGCGGTCGTTCCGGCGGGTCGAGCCGGTGGTTCCGGCGTGTCCGGCAGGTGGTTCCGGTCTGTCCGGCAGGTGGTTCTGTGGTGTCCAGCACGAGGTTCAGTCTGAGAGGCTGTGCCGGCATGCCCCTCACGTGATTCCGGCTTGTCCCCGAAGTGGTGCTGGTGTAGCGGGCAGGTGATTTTGGCGTGTCCGGCAGGTGGTTCAAGCGAGTTGAGCAGGTGGTTGCGACGTGCTCGGCAGGTGCTTCCGGCGTCTCCGGCAAGTGTTTCTGGCACATCTGACTGGTGGTTCCGGCATGCCCAAAAGTTGATTCCGGTCTGTCCGGTAGGTGGTTCCGGCGTGCACGGCACGTGGTTCTGGTACGTCTCTGAGGTGGTTGCGTATGCCCAACAGGTAATTCCGGACTGTCCGCCACGTGCTTCTGGCACGTCAGAGGTGGTTCCAACATGCCTGGCAGGTCATTTCGGAGAGTCGTCCAAGTGGTTCTGGCGTAGCCCGCAGGTGATTTTGGCGTGTCCGGCAGGTGGTTCCGCCGTGCTCGGCAGGTGGTTCAGGCATGGTCGTCACGTGGTTCCAGTCTGTCCAGGACGTGTTTCCAGCTTCTCCGGCAGGTGGTTCTGGTACGTCTGAGAGGTGGTTCCGCCATGGCTGGCAGGTGATCCCGGACTGTCCCCCAGGTGGTTCTGGCATAGCCAGCAGTTGATATTGGCCTGTCCGGCAGGTGGTTCCAGCGAGTCGAACAGGTGGCTCCGGCGTTCTTGGCAGGTGGTTCCGGTCTGTCCGGTAGGTGTTTCCAGCGTGTCTGGCACGTGCTTCCGGCACGTCTGAGAGGTGGTTCCGGCATGCGCGGCAGGTGATTCCGTAGTGTCCGCCAGGTGGTTCTGGCGTACCCGGCAGGTGATTTTGGCGTGTCCGGCAGGTGTTTCTGGCGAGTCGAGCAGGTGGCTCCGGCATGCTCGGCAGGTGCTTCCGGCGTCTCCGGCACTTGGTTCTGGTGTGTCTGAGAGCTGGTTCCGGCATGTCCGGCAGATGATTCCGGAGTGTCCGCCAAGTGGTTCTGGCATACCCAGCAGGTGATTTTGGCGTGTCAGGGAGGTGGTACCGGGGAGTCGAGCAGGTGGTTCCGGCGTGCTCAGCAGGTGGTTCAGGCGGTTCTGGCAGGTGGTATCCGTCTGTTCGGGGTGTGGTTCCAGCATCTCATGAACACGTTTCTGGCACGTCTGAGATGTGGTTCCAGCCGGCCCGACAGGTGTTTCCGCAGTGTCCGCCAAGCGGTTCTGGCGTAGTTGGCAGGTGATTTTGGCATGACTGGCAGGTGGTTCCAGCAAGCCTGGCAGGTGATTCCAAAGTGTTCACCAACTGGTTGTGGCGTAGCCGGCAGGTGATTTTTGCGTGATCGGCAGGTGGTTCTGGCGAGTCGAGCAGGTGGTTCCGGCGTGCTCGGCTGGTGCTTCCGGGGTCATTGGCACGGGGTTCTGGCATGTCTGAGAGGTGGTTCCTGCATGCCCGGCAAGTGATTCCGGAGTGTTCGCCAAGTGGTTCTGGCATAGTCGGCAGGTGATTTTGGCATGTCCGGCAGGTGGTTCAGGCGAGTTGAGCAGGTGGTTCCAACGTGCTTGGCAGGTGCTTCCGGCGTCTCCGGCACGTGTTTCTGGCACATCTGACAGGTGGTTCCGGCATGCCCGAAAGGTGATTCCGGTCTGTCCGGTAGGTGGTTCCAGCCTGCACGGCTTGTGGTTCTGGTACGTCTCAGAGGTGGTTGCGCATGCCCAACAGGTGATTCCGGACTGTCCGCCACATGGTTCTGGCACGTCTGAGAGGTGGTTCCGGCATGCCCGGCAGGTCATCCCAGAGAGTCCTCCAAGTGGTTCTGGCATAACACGCAGGTGATTTTGGCGTGTCTGGCAGGTTGTTCCATTGTGCTTGGCAGGGGGTTCAGGCTTGGCCGGCAGGTGGTTCCAGACTGTCCAGGACGTGTTTCCAGCTTCTCCGGCAGGTGGTTCTGGTACGTCTGAGAGGTGGTTCCGCCATGGCTGGCAGGTGATTCCGGACCGTCCCCCAGGTGGTTCTGGCATAGCCAGCAGTTGATATTGGCCTGTCCGGCAGGTGGTTCCAGCGAGTCGAACAGGTGGCTCCGGCGTGCTCGGCAGGTGGTTCCGGTCTGTCCGGTAGGTGATTCCGGCGTGTCCGGCACGTGCTTCCGGCACGTCTGAGAGGTGGTTCCAGCATGCGCGACAGGTGGTTTCGGAGTGTCCGCCAGGTGGTTCTGGCATACCCGGCAGGTGATTTTGGCGTGTCCGGCAGGTGTTTCTGGCGAGTCGAGCAGGTGGCTCCGGCATGCTCGGCAGGTGCTTCCGGCGTCTCCGGCACGTGGTTCTGGTGTGTCTGAGAGCTGGTTCCGGCATGTCCGGCAGATGATTCCGGAGTGTCCGCCAAGTGGTTCTGGCATACCCGGCTGGTGATTTGGGCATGTCAGGTAGGTGGTTCCGGCGAGTCGAGCAGGTGGCTCCGGCGTGCTCGGCAGGTTGTTCAGACGGGTCTGGCAGGTGTTTTCCGTCTCTTCGGGGTGTGGTTCCAGCATCTCATGCACATGGTTCTGGCACGTCTGAGATGTGGTTCCGGCCGGCCCGACAGGTGTTTCCACAGTGTCCGCCAAGTGGTACTGGCGTAGTTGGCAGGTGATTTTGGCATGACCGGCAGGTGGTTCCAGCAAGCCCGGCAGGTGATTCCGAAGTGTTCCCCAACTGGTTGTGGCGTAGCTGGCAGGTGATTTTTGCGTGTCCGGCAGGTGGTTCTGGCGAGTCGAGCAGGTGGTTCCGGCGTGCTCGGCAGGTGCTTCCGGGGTCATTGGCACGTGGTTCTGGCATATCTGAGAGGTGGTTCCGGCATGCCCGGCAGGTGATTCCGGAGTGTTCGCCAAGTGTTTCCGGCGTAGCCGGCAGGTGATTTTGCATGTCCAGCGGTCGTTCCGGCGGGTCGAGCCGGTGGTTCCGGCGTGTCCGGCAGGTGGTTCCGGTCTGTCCGGCAGGTGGTTCTGTGGTGTCCAGCACGAGGTTCAGTCTGAGAGGCTGTGCCGGCATGCCCCTCACGTGATTCCGGCTTGTCCCCGAAGTGGTGCTGGTGTAGCGGGCAGGTGATTTTGGCGTGTCCGGCAGGTGGTTCAAGCGAGTTGAGCAGGTGGTTGCGACGTGCTCGGCAGGTGCTTCCGGCGTCTCCGGCAAGTGTTTCTGGCACATCTGACTGGTGGTTCCGGCATGCCCAAAAGTTGATTCCGGTCTGTCCGGTAGGTGGTTCCGGCGTGCACGGCACGTGGTTCTGGTACGTCTCTGAGGTGGTTGCGTATGCCCAACAGGTAATTCCGGACTGTCCGCCACGTGCTTCTGGCACGTCAGAGGTGGTTCCAACATGCCTGGCAGGTCATTTCGGAGAGTCGTCCAAGTGGTTCTGGCGTAGCCCGCAGGTGATTTTGGCGTGTCCGGCAGGTGGTTCCGCCGTGCTCGGCAGGTGGTTCAGGCATGGTCGTCACGTGGTTCCAGTCTGTCCAGGACGTGTTTCCAGCTTCTCCGGCAGGTGGTTCTGGTACGTCTGAGAGGTGGTTCCGCCATGGCTGGCAGGTGATCCCGGACTGTCCCCCAGGTGGTTCTGGCATAGCCAGCAGTTGATATTGGCCTGTCCGGCAGGTGGTTCCAGCGAGTCGAACAGGTGGCTCCGGCGTTCTTGGCAGGTGGTTCCGGTCTGTCCGGTAGGTGTTTCCGGCGTGTCTGGCACGTGCTTCCGGCACGTCTGAGAGGTGGTTCCGGCATGCGCGGCAGGTGATTCCGTAGTGTCCGCCAGGTGGTTCTGGCGTACCCGGCAGGTGATTTTGGCATGTCCGGCAGGTGTTTCTGGCGAGTCGAGCAGGTGGCTCCGGCATGCTCGGCAGGTGCT
The DNA here is from genome assembly GCF_037783145.1 of Equus przewalskii. Classification (NCBI taxonomy): domain Eukaryota; kingdom Metazoa; phylum Chordata; class Mammalia; order Perissodactyla; family Equidae; genus Equus; species Equus przewalskii. The sequence goes on along the minus strand of NW_027227437.1, from coordinate 7,645 downwards.
TCCGGCGTCTCCGGCACTTGGTTCTGGTGTGTCTGAGAGCTGGTTCCGGCATGTCCGGCAGATGATTCCGGAGTGTCCGCCAAGTGGTTCTGGCATACCCAGCAGGTGATTTTGGCGTGTCAGGGAGGTGGTACCGGGGAGTCGAGCAGGTGGTTCCGGCGTGCTCAGCAGGTGGTTCAGGCGGTTCTGGCAGGTGGTATCCGTCTGTTCGGGGTGTGGTTCCAGCATCTCATGAACACGTTTCTGGCACGTCTGAGATGTGGTTCCAGCCGGCCCGACAGGTGTTTCCGCAGTGTCCGCCAAGCGGTTCTGGCGTAGTTGGCAGGTGATTTTGGCATGACTGGCAGGTGGTTCCAGCAAGCCTGGCAGGTGATTCCAAAGTGTTCACCAACTGGTTGTGGCGTAGCCGGCAGGTGATTTTTGCGTGATCGGCAGGTGGTTCTGGCGAGTCGAGCAGGTGGTTCCGGCGTGCTCGGCTGGTGCTTCCGGGGTCATTGGCACGGGGTTCTGGCATGTCTGAGAGGTGGTTCCTGCATGCCCGGCAAGTGATTCCGGAGTGTTCGCCAAGTGGTTCTGGCATAGTCGGCAGGTGATTTTGGCATGTCCGGCAGGTGGTTCAGGCGAGTTGAGCAGGTGGTTCCAACGTGCTTGGCAGGTGCTTCCGGCGTCTCCGGCACGTGTTTCTGGCACATCTGACAGGTGGTTCCGGCATGCCCGAAAGGTGATTCCGGTCTGTCCGGTAGGTGGTTCCAGCCTGCACGGCTTGTGGTTCTGGTACGTCTCAGAGGTGGTTGCGCATGCCCAACAGGTGATTCCGGACTGTCCGCCACATGGTTCTGGCACGTCTGAGAGGTGGTTCCGGCATGCCCGGCAGGTCATCCCAGAGAGTCCTCCAAGTGGTTCTGGCATAACACGCAGGTGATTTTGGCGTGTCTGGCAGGTTGTTCCATTGTGCTTGGCAGGGGGTTCAGGCTTGGCCGGCAGGTGGTTCCAGACTGTCCAGGACGTGTTTCCAGCTTCTCCGGCAGGTGGTTCTGGTACGTCTGAGAGGTGGTTCCGCCATGGCTGGCAGGTGATTCCGGACCGTCCCCCAGGTGGTTCTGGCATAGCCAGCAGTTGATATTGGCCTGTCCGGCAGGTGGTTCCAGCGAGTCGAACAGGTGGCTCCGGCGTGCTCGGCAGGTGGTTCCGGTCTGTCCGGTAGGTGATTCCGGCGTGTCCGGCACGTGCTTCCGGCACGTCTGAGAGGTGGTTCCAGCATGCGCGACAGGTGGTTTCGGAGTGTCCGCCAGGTGGTTCTGGCATACCCGGCAGGTGATTTTGGCGTGTCCGGCAGGTGTTTCTGGCGAGTCGAGCAGGTGGCTCCGGCATGCTCGGCAGGTGCTTCCGGCGTCTCCGGCACGTGGTTCTGGTGTGTCTGAGAGCTGGTTCCGGCATGTCCGGCAGATGATTCCGGAGTGTCCGCCAAGTGGTTCTGGCATACCCGGCTGGTGATTTGGGCATGTCAGGTAGGTGGTTCCGGCGAGTCGAGCAGGTGGCTCCGGCGTGCTCGGCAGGTTGTTCAGACGGGTCTGGCAGGTGTTTTCCGTCTCTTCGGGGTGTGGTTCCAGCATCTCATGCACATGGTTCTGGCACGTCTGAGATGTGGTTCCGGCCGGCCCGACAGGTGTTTCCACAGTGTCCGCCAAGTGGTACTGGCGTAGTTGGCAGGTGATTTTGGCATGACCGGCAGGTGGTTCCAGCAAGCCCGGCAGGTGATTCCGAAGTGTTCCCCAACTGGTTGTGGCGTAGCTGGCAGGTATTTTTTGCGTGTCCGGCAGGTGGTTCTGGCGAGTCGAGCAGGTGGTTCCGGCGTGCTCGGCAGGTGCTTCCGGGGTCATTGGCACGTGGTTCTGGCATATCTGAGAGGTGGTTCCGGCATGCCCGGCAGGTGATTCCGGAGTGTTCGCCAAGTGTTTCCGGCGTAGCCGGCAGGTGATTTTGCATGTCCAGCGGTCGTTCCGGCGGGTCGAGCCGGTGGTTCCGGCGTGTCCGGCAGGTGGTTCCGGTCTGTCCGGCAGGTGGTTCTGTGGTGTCCAGCACGAGGTTCAGTCTGAGAGGCTGTGCCGGCATGCCCCTCACGTGATTCCGGCTTGTCCCCGAAGTGGTGCTGGTGTAGCGGGCAGGTGATTTTGGCGTGTCCGGCAGGTGGTTCAAGCGAGTTGAGCAGGTGGTTGCGACGTGCTCGGCAGGTGCTTCCGGCGTCTCCGGCAAGTGTTTCTGGCACATCTGACTGGTGGTTCCGGCATGCCCAAAAGTTGATTCCGGTCTGTCCGGTAGGTGGTTCCGGCGTGCACGGCACGTGGTTCTGGTACGTCTCTGAGGTGGTTGCGTATGCCCAACAGGTGATTCCGGACTGTCCGCCACGTGCTTCTGGCACGTCTGAGAGGTGGTTCCAACATGCCCGGCAGGTCATTTCGGAGAGTCGTCCAAGTGGTTCTGGCGTAGCCCGCAGGTGATTTTGGCGTGTCCGGCAGGTGGTTCCGCCGTGCTCGGCAGGTGGTTCAGGCATGGCCGTCACGTGGTTCCAGTCTGTCCAGGACGTGTTTCCAGCTTCTCCGGCAGGTGGTTCTGGTACGTCTGAGAGGTGGTTCCGCCATGGCTGGCAGGTGATCCCGGACTGTCCCCCAGGTGGTTCTGGCATAGCCAGCAGTTGATATTGGCCTGTCCGGCAGGTGGTTCCAGGGAGTCGAACAGGTGGCTCCGGCGTTCTTGGCAGGTGGTTCCGGTCTGTCCAGTAGGTGTTTGCGGCGTGTCTGGCACGTGCTTCCGGCACGTCTGAGAGGTGGTTCCGGCATGCGCGGCAGGTGATTCCGTAGTGTCCGCCAGGTGGTTCTGGCATACCCGGCAGGTGATTTTGGCGTGTCCGGCAGGTGTTTCTGGCGAGTCGAGCACGTGGCTCCGGCATGCTCGGCAGGTGCTTCCGGCGTCTCCGGCACTTGGTTCTGGTGTGTCTGAGAGCTGGTTCCGGCATGTCCGGCAGATGATTCCGGAGTGTCCGCCAAGTGGTTCTGGCATACCCAGCAGGTGATTTTGGCGTGTCAGGGAGGTGGTACCGGTGAGTCGAGCAGGTGGTTCCGGCGTGCTCAGCAGGTGGTTCAGGCGGTTCTGGCAGGTGGTATCCGTCTGTTCGGGGTGTGGTTCCAGCATCTCATGAACACGTTTCTGGCACGTCTGAGATGTGGTTCCAGCCGGCCCGACAGGTGTTTCCGCACTGTCCGCCAAGCGGTTCTGGCGTAGTTGGCAGGTGATTTTGGCATGACTGGCAGGTGGTTCCAGCAAGCCTGGCAGGTGATTCCAAAGTGTTCACCAACTGGTTGTGGCATAGCCGGCAAGTGATTTTTGCGTGATCGGCAGGTGGTTCCGGCGAGTCGAGCAGGTGGTTCCGGCGTGCTCGGCTGGTGCTTCCGGGGTCATTGGCACGGGGTTCTGGCATGTCTGAGAGGTGGTTCCTGCATGCCCGGCAAGTGATTCCGGAGTGTTTGCCAAGTGGTTCTGGCACAGTCGGCAGGTGATTTTGGCATGTCCGGCAGGTGGTTCAGGCGAGTTGAGCAGGTGGTTCCAACGTGCTTGGCAGGTGCTTCCGGCGTCTCCGGCACGTGTTTCTGGCACATCTGACAGGTGGTTCCGGCATGCCCGAAAGGTGATTCCGGTCTGTCCGGTAGGTGGTTCCAGCCTGCACGGCATGTGGTTCTGGTACGTCTCAGAGGTGGTTGCGCATGCCCAACAGGTGATTCCGGACTGTCCGCCACATGGTTCTGGCACGTCTGAGAGGTGGTTCCGGCATGCCCGGCAGGTCATCCCAGAGAGTCCTCCAAGTGGTTCTGGCATAACACGCAGGTGATTTTGGCGTGTCTGGCAGGTTGTTCCGTTGTGCTTGGCAGGTGGTTCAGGCTTGGCTGGCAGGTGGTTCCAGACTGTCCAGGACGTGTTTCCAGGTTCTCCGGCAGGTGGTTCTGGTACGTCTGAGAGGTGGTTCCGCCATGGCTGGCAGGTGATTCCGGACCGTCCCCCAGGTGGTTCTGGCATAGCCAGCAGTTGATATTGGCCTGTCCGGCAGGTGGTTCCAGCGAGTCGAACAGGTGGTTCCGGCGTGCTCGGCAGGTGGTTCCGGTCTGTCCGGTAGGCGATTCCGGCGTGTCCGGCACGTGCTTCCGGCACGTCTGAGAGGTGGTTCCGGCATGCGCGACAGGTGGTTTCGGAGTGTCCGCCAGGTGGTTCTGGCGTACCCGGCAGGTGATTTTGGCGTGTCCGGCAGGTGGTTCTGGCGAGTCGAGCAGGTGGTTCCGGCGTGCTCGGCAGGTGCTTCCGGGGTCATTGGCACGTGGTTCTGGCATATCTGAGAGGTGGTTCCGGCATGCCCGGCAGGTGATTCCGGAGTGTTCGCCAAGTGTTTCCGGCGTAGCCGGCAGGTGATTTTGCATGTCCAGCGGTCGTTCCGGCGGGTCGAGCCCTTGGTTCCGGCGTGTCCGGCAGGTGGTTCCGGTCTGTCCGGCATGTGGTTCTGTGGTGTCCGGCACGAGGTTCAGTCTGCGAGGCTGTGCCGGCATGCCCCTCACGTGATTCCGGCTTGTCCCCGTAGTGGTGCTGGTGTAGCGGGCAGGTGATTTTGGCGTGTCCGGCAGGTGGTTCCAGCGAGTCGAACAGGTGGCTCCGGCGTGCTCGGCAGGTGGTTCCGGTCTGTCCGGTAGGTGTTTCCGGCGTGTCTGGCACGTGCTTCCGGCACGTCTGAGAGGTGGTTCCGGCATGCGCGGCAGGTGATTCCGTAGTGTCCGCCAGGTGGTTCTGGCATACCCGGCAGGTGATTTTGGCGTGTCCGGCAGGTGTTTCTGGCGAGTCGAGCAGGTGGCTCCGGCATGCTCGGCAGGTGCTTCCGGCGTCTCCGGCACTTGGTTCTGGTGTTTCTGAGAGCTGGTTCCGGCATGTCCGGCAGATGATTCCGGAGTGTCCGCCTAGTGGTTCTGGCATACCCGGCTGGTGATTTGGGCATGTCAGGTAGGTGGTTCCGGCGAGTCGAGCAGGTGGCTCCGGCGTGCTCGGCAGGTTGTTCAGACGGGTCTGGCAGGTGTTTTCCGTCTGTTCGGGGTGTGGTTCCATCATCTCATGCACATGGTTCTGGCACGTCTGAGATGTGGTTCCGGCCGGCCCGACAGGTGTTTCCACAGTGTCCGCCAAGTGGTACTGGCGTAGTTGGCAGGTGATTTTGGCATGACCGGCAGGTGGTTCCAGCAAGCCCGGCAGGTGATTCCGAAGTGTTCCCCAACTGGTTGTGGCGTAGCCGGCAGGTGATTTTTGCGTGTCCGGCAGGTGGTTCTGGCGAGTCGAGCAGGTGGTGCCGGCGTGCTCGGCAGGTGCTTCCGGGGTCATTGGCACGTGGTTCTGGCATATCTGAGAGGTGGTTCCGGCATGCCCGGCAGGTGATTCCAGAGTGTTCGCCAAGTGTTTCCGGCGTAGCCGGCAGGTGATTTTGCATGTCCAGCGGTCGTTCCGGCGGGTCGAGCCCTTGGTTCCGGCGTGTCCGGCAGGTGGTTCCGGTCTGTCCGGCAGGTGGTTCTGTGGTGTCCGGCACGAGGTTCAGTCTGCGAGGCTGTGCCGGCATGCCCCTCACGTGATTCCGGCTTGTCCCCGTAGTGGTGCTGGTGTAGCGGGCAGGTGATTTTGGCGTGTCCGGCAGGTGGTTCCAGCGAGTCGAACAGGTGGCTCCGGCGTGCTCGGCAGGTGGTTCCAGTCTGTCCGGTAGGTGTTTCCGGCGTGTCTGGCACGTGCTTCCGGCACGTCTGAGAGGTGGTTCCGGCATGCGCGGCAGGTGATTCCGTAGTGTCCGCCAGGTGGTTCTGGCATACCCGGCAGGTGATTTTGGCGTGTCCGGCAGGTGTTTCTGGCGAGTCGAGCAGGTGGCTCCGGCATGCTCGGCAGGTTCTTCCGGCGTCTCCGGCACTTGGTTCTGGTGTGTCTGAGAGCTGGTTCCGGCATGTCCGGCAGATGATACCGGAGTGTCCGCCAAGTGGTTCTGGCATACCCAGCAGGTGATTTTGGCGTGTCAGGGAGGTGGTACCGGTGAGTCGAGCAGGTGGTTCCGGCGTGCTCAGCAGGTGGTTCAGGCGGTTCTGGCAGGTGGTATCCGACTGTTCGGGGTGTGGTTCCAGCATCTCATGAACACGTTTCTGGCACGTCTGAGATGTGGTTCCAGCCGGCCCGACAGGTGTTTCCGCAGTGTCCGCCAAGCGGTTCTGGCGTAGTTGGCAGGTGATTTTGGCATGACTGGCAGGTGGTTCCAGCAAGCCTGGCAGGTGATTCCAAAGTGTTCACCAACTGGTTGTGGCGTAGCCGGCGGGTGATTTTTGCATGATCGGCAGGTGGCTCTGGCGAGTCGAGCAGGTGGTTCCGGCGTGCTCGGCTGGTGCTTCCGGGGTCATTGGCACGGGGTTCTGGCATATCTGAGAGGTGGTTCCTGCATGCCCGGCAAGTGATTCCGGAGTGTTCGCCAAGTGTTTCCGGCGTAGCCGGCAGGTGATTTTGGCATGTCCAGCGGTCGTTCCGGCGGGTCGAGCCGGTGGTTCCGGCGTGTCCGGCAGGTGGTTCCGGTCTGTCCGGCAGGTGGTTCTGTGGTGTCCGGCACGAGGTTCAGTCTGCGAGGCTGTGCCGGCATGCCCCTCACGTGATTCCTGCTTGTCCCCGAAGTGGTGCTGGTGTAGCGGGCAGGTGATTTTGGCGTGTCCGGCAGGTGGTTCAGGCGAGTTGAGCAGGTGGTTGCGACGTGCTCGGCAGGTGCTTCCGGCGTCTCCGGCACGTGTTTCTGGCACATCTGACTTGTGGTTCCGGCATGCCCAAAAGTTGATTCCGGTCTGTCCGGTAGGGGGTTACGGCGTGCACGGCACGTGGTTCTGGTACGTGTCAGAGGTGGTTGCGTATGCCCAACAGGTGATTCCGGACTGTCCGCCACGTGCTTCTGGCACGTCTGAGAGGTGGTTCCAACATGCCCGGCAGGTCATTTCGGAGAGTCGTCCAAGTGGTTCTGGCGTAGCCCGCAGGTGATTTTGGCGTGTCCGGCAGGTGGTTCCGCCGTGCTCGGCAGGTGGTTCAGGCATGGCCGTCACGTGGTTCCAGTCTGTCCAGGACGTGTTTCCAGCTTCTCCGGCAGGTGGTTCTGGTACGTCTGAGAGGTGGTTCCGCTATGGCTGGCAGGTGATCCCGGACTGTCCCCCAGGTGGTTCTGGCATAGCCAGCAGTTGATATTGGCCTGTCCGGCAGGTGGTTCCAGGGAGTCGAACAGGTGGCTCCGGCGTGCTCGGCAGGTGGTTCCGGTCTGTCCGGTAGGTGTTTGCGGCGTGTCTGGCACGTGCTTCCGGCACGTCTGAGAGGTGGTTCCGGCATGCGCGGCAGGTGATTCCGTAGTGTCCGCCAGGTGGTTCTGGCATACCCGGCAGGTGATTTTGGCGTGTCCGGCAGGTGTTTCTGGCGAGTCGAGCAGGTGGCTCCGGCATGCTCGGCAGGTGCTTCCGGCGTCTCCGGCACGTGGTTCTGGTGTGTCTGAGAGCTGGTTCCGGCATGTCCGGCAGATGATTCCGGAGTGTCCGCCAAGTGGTTCTGGCATACCCAGCAGGTG